>NC_072769.1:30690238-30975238 GCF_022539595.1 Amphiprion ocellaris | reverse complement strand
AAATGTATATGTATTGAGTATTGGCAAATATTTGGGGGAAAGTTACCTGTTATTTAACAGATTTTCCCTGTTTTGTTAAATTACAGATACTATCTAGTAAAATCATAGAAAATGTCAAATGTCAACTGTAAAAATAAATGAAAAAAAATATCCACATTAAAAATCTATACTTTTACAAATAGTAATTTGGTCTTTTACAGTGTGTGACCACAGAATTACACAGTTTGATTGATCAATGAAAAATTGATCTGTTCTGATCTACTGTTATTCTCACCATTTTTACAGTTTTTGAACATTACAGTTGGCAAAATCCATTTTTTATACATTTTTTTCTCGCACCCTTGCAGCCAGATTTTTACAACTTTTATTGGATTTTTTTTAACCTAGACATGTCCTAATGAATAATAACATTTTAAACATACTCAGCAATCTAATTATCCTTTTTTTACACTACTGTAGAGCTCTTTCCTTCACAATTGACTGATATCATCTATTTGATGGGACTCCATTCTTGACACAAAATTACAAAAAAATGAGGTCAGCTGCAGGAAGTAATAGAGGACAGAGGAGGAGATGACAGTGTGGTCAGTAGCATGTCCATGTAATGTACTAAATATCAATTATTCAACTTAATGTGCAGAATCTGTCAAAACTCACTTAGAAAGCAAGTTGCATCAAATGTAGATCCCGTGAGATATTTAATGCCCCAAACATGAGATTTGGAGGTCAACTTGGGTACTGCGTAAAATAAAAACAGAATAGAGATGGGTGTCATTCAAGATGATGATGGAGAGCATTATGAGGGAAAGGAAAATGGGAGGGAAAGCGGGAAATGCAGGACAGGAGGTGTGGAGGACAGATAATGAGTGATGGAAAAGAGGAGAGCATTTTATGGGCTGTTTGAGAGGCTACTGTTAGAGAGCCATTTAGCCTTCAGCCTCCCCTGAGCATGCAAATGCTTTTAAAGGAGAGAAACAGAGAGGAGGAGAGAGACTGGGGTGAAAGAGAAAGTGTTTGCCTTTTATTATGTGCAATGCTGATATGATAAACACCATCTAACACTGAAATCTAGATGTTTTCCTTTTCTGCTGGTAAAACTGCAGGTGAAATCCGCTGAATTCAACTGAGATTAAATGGGAGAGGGAACGGAGCGAGAGAGAGAGACAGGAGAAAAAATAGATAAAACTGAGTTAGATGAAGTAGAAAGCTGATGACGGCAACAGAACCTGGGAGATTTGTGAGTGAGAAAGTGTGGCGGAGTCACAGGAAAGTGAGAGACAGGTGCAAAGAGCTGGAGAAGATGGGATAGTGGAGCAGGGATTGCATTGTTTGTGTGTCCAGTAAATGGAACAGGATGAGATGTGTGTGATGCCTCTGACAGCAGAATAATCTTTCCACACAGCTGCATTCTGCCAAAATCTACAAACAGCTTTGTCTGATTTCTCCTTTTCTGTCATTTCCTTCTCAAAATCTGTTTTTTCCCCCAATACAGATACTGATATCAGTCCAGCGTTGCTCTATTGAAAGCCACATGACATTCACACGAGACTGCGCACGTATCTGCATGCTCACAAATTCTCAACTTCTTTCACCTTCAAAATGAGCAGATCTAATAGAAATTTCCCTCAAGGCGCGCTCACTAAAAAGTGGGTTACATGAATTTGAATACGTTTCATGTAAGAGAATCACTCAACCTTTGTAGTTCAATATCATAATGGTGGTTTTCTCATTCAAAAATGTGAGTTTGTCCTTATTAGTTGTAAATGAGACCCCAGAGTGGACATTTTCCCTTGTCTCTGTGGTTGGGCAAATGTCATCTTCACTTTGGACCAGATAAGCTAAGAAAAATCTCTCTATTGCGGTAACACATGGGTAACGTTCAAGACTGTATCTGCAAATGCAATCCTAAAATAAGGAAAACTGTGCTTTGCAAAAGGAACCTGAATATGTTGTCATGGAAATGCTGCTATACTTTGTATGTTCTAACTAAACAAGCGTGTTTCCGAAAAACATGCCGATGTGATGTGATGCAGGAGCTGAGGTGTTCAACACATCTCTCTGTGACTCAGTTTGCATTTAGCCACGCCCCCTCTGCTCTGTGTTCTGCTCTATAAATGTTACTGTGAGCCTTGTCACCACACAGCTACGCGCACACACACACACACACACACACACACACACACACACACCTACCTCATCACCACAGTTCACTGACTGGATCATCAGTCATGCATTCAAATACATTAAGGGAGCAGCTTCTATTTGAATACAAGGGACAGCGATGCGAATACACCCACAGGCCGAAGTAGCACATTAGCGGCACCGCACTTTGAAACCACCAAGAGCAAATTATATACTGCGTGTGTAAATGTTTACACTCCATGTGTGTGTGTATGTTCATGTGTTTTAAAGGAAGATGAACAAAAAACTGCAGCTAAAGGTATGTTCACATCAGCTCTTTTGTTTTTCCAGAATGCACCCACATCAGCCCTGAAAAACCATGTGGTGTCACAGTTTTGATTTGAGCAATATTGATCAGAGGGTTCACACAAGAGCACTACAGATATTTCTGGCCTTATTCTATCTGCAAACACAGTGGAAGCTTTCTCAGGGATGATTGAACACAACCACTAGTCAAAGGTGAACAAAGATGCCACAGTCAGCTGCACTGAAACAGAAGAGGCAGTGTGGAAGTGTGAATCTACCGTAAAGTGTACCTAAGTGAACTTTGTAATTCAACGGTCCTGCAGCATATTTAGGGCCTGCAGTGTCTCCCCCTTCTGGCAGTCATTGTAATCACACAAACATTATCAATGCTTGCGGATGACTTGCGCCTTTCAGTCAAACATCTTCTGTTTTGGGCATCGTGTTTTTTATCTGGAGCGTCAGAAACTTTTATTGGATGCTTTCTAGGTTTTTCTGCCATTCTCCAACTTGCTGGAGCCAACTCTGTGTCCTTGTTACAGTTGTTCCCATTTTCAGCTCTGGGAAACCTATTACTGATTGTTGACAAAAAAGACAGCATTGACTGCACTGGTCTCATAGCTGCAGAACGTTCTGACCTCATTATCATGTCATCTGTTGTACCCTGTTGGCCTACTTGGATTTCTTTAAACCAATCACCATCAAACTGGGTGGAGCCAAGCCAAGGTGGCAGCAATGGTGCCCCCTCAAATAGTGAAAGGGAAGTTGTTTTGGTCTGATGTTTACAGAGAGGAAGGTGAGCTCCATCAGTGCAGAATCCAAATCCTCAGGAAAGCTAGCCTGGAGGTCATTGTTGGTGTTTCTATAGTGAAGTGGATAGGGGAAATGCACAGCTTGTACCTGAAGTCTACAACTGGTGAGTCAGACCACCAGTGTGCCAGTGCAGGTATATCGCCATAGAAGCCATATCTAAAACTCCGCTATAATGCAAAATACAGAACGATTTACTTGATGCTAGCAGACTTCAGCATCGTGTGAACTTATTTATAACAGGGAACATGATTGCTGCTCCAGTTACATTTATTGACTAGATTTCTCTCTAAACCACAATTTCCAGAACTTCTCTACATTGCACAGTGGTCACAAGGAGGAGGTCAAGTGGAAGGATCGGTGCACAAGACTTTACCGCCACTGATTGAGGTTCACATCCTGTTACCTTTCTTTAAGTTTCAACTCCACGAACAAAACAAGTGCCCACAATCTCACTTTAACCTTAACTAAGTGTTTTGAGTTGCCCAAACGTATATAAAAAATATTTCACTGTATGAGCCCTGATTGGATATTGCAATGAAAACAAATAAAATACATTGACAGTTATGAAAAGACATTCCTTATTTAAATGATCAAAATTGCTGCAAAGCATTTTTGGAGCATATTAAAGAAATCTGTACCGGCTTAAATTTGTAATTGGTCTCGGATTTGTGAATCTGCAAAACTTTCCTCAAAGTTTAGTCATTTTTTTGTGATAATTTAGAACAATTTGTCTGGTATACTGAGATTTATGAGTTCAAAACATGTGGGTACTTTTAGGTTTGTGAGAGATTTAATCCTTTGTTCCATACGTAGGATTATAATTATGTAAACAACAAATGTACGTTGAGTTGTAAAACAAAAGATGTCACCAGGTTTGAAATTCTGGAAGACAGCAGGTTAGTGACTTTAAAACAGCCAGCGGACTGCTCAGTAATCACCAGTAAGTTCAGCAGCACTCAGAATGCTTCACCTTACTCCCCAGAAGTCCTGTTGTCTTCAGAAGTGTACTCAAATCTATTACATGGACAAACTGAGATTCAGGTTCAAAAATTTTCACAAACATGATTAGAAATGATTTGGATACAGATGTGTGAGAGAGGAGGTGGGGGGCACACACACCTCACAGGGTCATGCATGGAATAAAGAATGTGTGTACAAGCTGATAAACCAAAACGAAAGCCTATCTGCCACCATGCATAAATCAGATAGCTGCTGTTTATGCCCTTGGAGTAAATATTTACGTTGGCGCTTTGAAATGCCGCAGCATAATTACCGTCTCTGCATCTATTTCCCAGAGTGGCTCCAGGTCAGATCCAGGCTCTCTGCTCAGCTGCGGTCAGTGATTAAGAAGCTGGGTGCATTTCAATAATCACAAATCCTCTCTCCCCTTCCTCCATTCCTGCTCACATTTCATCCTTCTTTACTTTTCTTTCTCCCTGTCTGCCTGTTCTATTTTTTTCTTCCTTTCTCTTCCATCATTCCTTCAACCCTTCCTCTTTTTCTTCCTTTCATTCTTCCATCCCTCATTTCTCCCTTCGCTCCATTCCTTCCGCCTTCTATCAACCCCTCCTTTTCCCCTTGCTCCCTTCCTTCCTTGCTAAATTATTAAAATTTTAAATATTTTCCCCAAACAAAGCTGTTCTATCTTTTTTAAAGTGCATACATTCCCTAACAATCCTTTCAATTAGTATATGTTTACTTCTTCTTGACAGTAATTTAATTCTCTTGAAGTTTACTCCTAATAAGGCTGCCAGTCCTAAAGTATAATGAGGTTTCATCAAAATAACTTTTAACTGACCCCACTTCACAAAACAGCCTCACTTTAAAGTTATAATAATTTACTTCTATCTTTGCAGAACAAAGCACAAAGTTAAGCAACTTTTTATTTGTACCACAATTGGGGTAAAACAAGATCTGATTTATCCAAAGACACGCATTGCTGTGAGGAGGGTTTTTATCAGAAGCCTGCAGACGACCAAACAGCCTGACTAAAAACCTTCTATCTGGCCTGTGTGCGAATAAACAATGTTGGCAAAGGCCTCGTATAACCTAACTCTCTCACTCGCTTTAAACAGGGGAAAAAAGATCCTGCACACAAATTTTAATCTCTTTTGGTTTTGTGAAATCGCACTAACGCCTCAAAACAAAATTTGCATTCATCAAAATTCAGTTGCCGTTTCCGAGATTCTGCTGCATTTGGTTGTCCTAGTTTATGTCAAGTCGTGAGAGAGGAAGTTTGAATACAAAAGACGAAGGTCAGTGAGTTGGGATTAAAACGTCTGAATGTTCGAACGATCCTTGTTTTCATTTTGAAAATTATAAACCTGAAAAAAGTTATGGACTAAATATCGATGATCATGTGGTTCGTTGCTCTCAGGCACTTATTTGGCTTTTGTGCATTAGACAGAAACTTCACGACCTTGTTTCAGACTTCTAACAGCGAAAAAGATAAGATAAACTTATTCAAAAGCATTTCAGAATGCTTTATTGTTCAGCATAACCATCACTAAATCTCTGAGTCCGGACAATGACGCGTAAAGACGCACAGTATTCTTGTCTACTCTATATCCAAACCTGCCCGTGCGTCTCCGAGAGCATCAAATCTACAGAATAAACAACTCTACCTGGGATAAATCCTACTTACCTTGTGCCTTCAAACACACGAGAAGAAGCAGCAAAGTCCATCTCGCTACTGGCTGCATCTCTCCCCCGCGTCGCTTTTAAAGATCCGGCTCACTTTTTTCTTCTGAAGGAACTCTGTTGTTATCGGTGACAGAAAGAAATCGTGTGAAATGGCATGAAGACGTGCGTCTTTCCCCTGGTGCCGTCTCTCCCGCTCTGCTGGTGCGCTCCTTCCTGATATGATCCGAACTTGACTTCGTTCGTCCCTCCCCTATGAGCGTTGAGCTCCCCTCTGGCGCATCCATACGGACTCGACACATAGGGAGGGAAAATCCCGCCCTGAAAGCGCAAGCGGATTCTGTGGATGACAGAAAGAGAAAATCAGCCTAAAATAAGGAGTGTCTCGAGAATTAAAGGCGAGAGCCACACAGAATGGTGTTTTGAGCCAAACTTACACCGTGGATCAACCTTTTCTAGATGAAGTTGTATTTAACAGAGCCAAGTAGTTGCAGTAATGAACGCTTCCTGCGGTGTATGGTAATCCATTTGGTGATGGGAAGTTTTTATGCCAAAGTGATGGGAGAAACAGGACTGAATGGATTGTCTGTAAAAGCAGCTCGTTTCGGGACCACGGATAGCGACACGGACTTTCACTGAGCTGTCCGTGGTGCTGAAGTCGCTCAGCGTGTCCTTAATTTATGATGCTCATTTGTGTTGCTTGGCACAACTTTTACGCACAAGTCTGCATATCCCGATGAGTTAAAGCACAGTTACTGCATCGCTTCACACTGTCTGCTCTCGTAAATCCGGAATCGCAGCCCGTTCAAGCTGCTGTGTCTTCTCCCAGCCACTAAACCGCAGCACTGCGCTACGATGAGGAGGAAAAGTTAATCTGCTGCCGCCTCGTTGAAAAACGTGCCGTTCCCCAGGTGCGTGTTTAGCAGCCCGCAGGTTGCGCTGATTAAGTTTAATTTTAGCCCCGTGATTTGACACGCTTGGTCTGACGTCATCAAACAGAGTAATTAAGGAGGAGTGTCGAGCCGAGCTGAACCAAACCGATACAAAATCTTTCCACGCGAGAAAAGGGAGATAGACACACAACTGGGAGCGATGTGTCCTGCGCGCCAATTTTGGCACACAATGTTTGTGAGTCTAGGTGTGTGTGTGTGTGTGTGTGTGTGTGTGTGTGTGTGTGTGTGTGTGTGTGTGTGTGCGTGCGCGTGCGCGTTCATCAGCAGATGTCTGTTCAGTCTCTCATACTCCCATGCTAACCTCGTATCAACCTATTAATGAACTGGAAACCGCAGTGTAGCTAAAAGACGCTAAAATTGCGTTTTTTCCCCCGCCAAAATAAATTAATTTAATTACCATTACTAAAAAAATACACTACCAGTAAAAAGTTTGGACACACCTTCTCATTGAATGATTTTTATTTATTTGTTTTGTACATTGTTGATTAATACTGAAGACATCAAACCTTAAAAGAATTCATACGGAACTTTGTTGTAAACAAAAAAAAAATATTATTCTTCAGTATTAATCTACAATATAGATAATAATGCAAAGAAATAAAAAGCATTGAATGAGAAGTGTGTCCAAACTTTTGACGTGTACATTCTGTAACTATGTACTATGGGAAGACAAATATCTAAAATATGACATAAAAACTGCATTTTGGCAACAAAAGACACCATTATTTCTTGTCAGGATAATCCCATCCACTGTTTGTACACACGTGTACTAAGTAGCTTTTGTTTCATTTTACTTGTGACTAGTAATGAATTGTTATTTTTGAAGTCAAAGAGCATCACTTCAAGCTGAGTAACTGTGGCAAGTGAGTGTGAGCATAGTTGGAGTGTTTAGTATCCATGCATGCTTGCTACTTTTGGTTTATAATGTCTTGAAAATGCACTATATATGTTCAAATTTATCATTTTTTATTGTCATGTATAAAGTGCAAAGCTTATTCATTCTTTCAATGAATATGAGAGGGTGAGCAGCACACCAGAAGCCCAAATAACTCCTAAACCACAGTGACACAGATTGAAAATGAATACATCATATTTATTTTAATTTAATTTAATTTAGTCTTCTCTGTTAATATAATAAATAATAAAAAAATAAAGCAGGGTGAGTTTTGCGAACAGTGACCAAGTCAGTGGTGATAGTATGCTTATAAAATGTTGCAATATTTAGGTGAAACAGCTGAGTTTGTGGTGTTCTGCCTCAGGCAAAACTCTACCTGTTGTGGCACATGGGAAATAAATACAATATTCTATAAATATACAAAGTATCGGCATGTGCAGGTTGATGCCTACGGACACATATGCTCACACACTTTATGTCAGGATCTTTCATCCTGAGAACATGTCCCCTAGGAAAAGCAGAATCAGCCTTCAATGCATTGTAATTGCTGTCTTAGAGTTGTCACCACAGTCAGTATCCCTTCATTTCAACACAAGCAAAGCCATCAAAACACGGTGCATTCCTCCTTCTCTTCCCTTTTTCAGCAACTGGAAGGAATTTACAGAGTCTAATCCTCGCAGACAAGCGCTGCAGAAAAAGGACAGATGAAGAAAAACAGAATAAGCACAATGGGGATAATGTGCTTTTGCTGTTGCTGGTGTCGCCATCTGACATGCGCTGAGCTCACAGTGTGGCGTCCTGACACGCTTGTCTTCACCAGCCTTATTAGTGCAGCCGGTTCAGAGGAGGAACTAGGTGAGAATCAGTGTTTCTGCCAGGGTTGTTTAGCGTGATGCACCATAGCTTGTCCTGCTGCTCTGCCCTGAGCAATGTTTAATTCATGTTTTTTTTTTGTAAAAGCTGGATGCACAAAGTCTAGGAGCCATTAGTGTCGTCATCCCCGTGTCTCTCCTCAGCGTCATCCCTCCATTTTCACTTCTTCTCCTTTCAGTCATTCTCTCGGTACACCACCTTTCCTTCTCTGTCCTTTTGTTTAATCTCAGTCCTTGTTTTACTTGATTCTCCTTACTTGCTCAGGACATTTCATCCACTCCATGTTCTCTGCCACCCTTCTCCTTTCACCCCACATATCTCCAACATGCTTCTCCATCCTGCACCTACCCTCATTCATACACTGGTGCCATCTTTCTCCTTCCAATGAAACACAACACATAAAAATATCTATCTCGCTCGCTAGAACTTTTAGACCATGCTGAATTATTCATATCTACGTATCTGCACCACATCGCCTGACCTCGAGAAAAGTGCTTTTATTTTCAACCCCTAGGAATGAAATCTGGATGGCCCTTTTTTATTCTCCCTGGCATGACCATCTCACCGAGGTGAGCTTAATGGAGCAGTGATCAGAAGCTGGTGGAAGCTTCCAGGAGGCAAGAGCATGGACATCAAGTCTTCTTTATACAGAGAGGAAGAAATAATAGTGTGTTTTGGTAGAGTAAAGAAGCGAGGGTTGCAAGATTGACAGCAAAACGTATGATTTTCAATGAAGTTTACTGCTGCTGTATCCAAGAAATCGCTCTCCCTAAAGAACAGCCTGTTCTGCAAATGGCCTCTGTGATAGGGTCAGGGTTAGGGTTACACAAAAGAAACATGTCCTATTAGTCTAGTTCATGTCCTTAATCAATTTATCAAATTCGGTTAAAAGCAGTAAACTGACTATTTTTGGACAGTACAGATACTCTTTACACTTTTATCTTTTACAGTAAAAGTAAACTTGCAATGTATGCTGCTAAATAGCAACAAAGGTATTGTTGCCCTGCTATCATATGCCTTTTTACATAGATTTGCCAGTTTATTAGGTGCACCGGCTTCCTCCAGTCTCCAAAATGATGAAATTAATGATTCCCTCAAGGACACAATCTCAAACAAGCTGGATATAATAGATATAGATGTAGGAAATTAACTAGCAACTCAGTCAATTTGGGAGCTCAGTTTGTTTCATACCCAGAGTCAGTTGTACCAGTTTAAAGTGTACTCTATTTAAAACATAAGCTTTTACATACACTAACTTATAATGCTGTAAAAAGCGTTCACCCCCTTTGGGAGTTTTTCCTTTTTTTTTTGCATTTTAACATTAAATTGTGATCTATTTAATTTGGCTTTTTGACAAGAATTTACAAAAAAAGACACTTTTATGTCAAAATGAAATGTTAACCATCTGAGTGCGATAAAAGTATCTCATGTGATTGTAGTATAAAGACATCTGTAAGGACGTTCCAGTCACAGGTGAATCAGTACTCTTGGCTACAATTACACCATGAACACAAAAGAACACTTCAAGCAACTCTGTCAAAAGGTTCCTGAAGAGCATTTTGTAGGAGATGGATACACGGAAATTTCAAAGTCACTGAAAATCCCTCAGAGTACAGATAAATCCAACATTAAAAACAGAAAGAATATTGCACATGCATAAATCTGTCCAGAGCAGGTCATCCTCAAAAACTGAGTGACTGTGCAAGAGAGAAAGGGAGGCCACCAAGACACCTAAGACTCCTCAAGTCAAAGCTTTATGTGAGAGTAAGCCAGGAAAAGCCACTGTTTGAAAAAATGAATATAATATCTCGACTAGAGTTCACCAAAAGGCATGGGGGAGATCCTAAGGTCAACTGGAAGAAGGTTCTCTGGTGTCATGACACAAAAAATTTTGATTTTTGTCCATTAAACAAGACGCTATGTTTGGCAAACACTGCACATCGTCACAAACACACCATCTACACTATGAGGCATGGTTGTGTCACCATTATAATGTAGGGATGCCACTCAGCAGCAGGCCCTGGACGGCTTGTAAAGGTCAAGGACGTAATGAATGTAGCAAAGTATTGGCAAAGACAACGTGATGCAATCTGCAAGAGACCTGTGATTTGGTAGATGATTTGTTTTCCAGAAGGACAACGATCCAGCCAAAGCTAAACAGAAATGGCTTTGAAACAACAGGGTGAATGTTCTTAAGTGGTCAACCAAAGCCCAGACTTCAATGAAATTGAGAATGTGTAGCTGGACTTGAAAAGAGCTGTTTACCTACAATCCTTATGTAACCTTACTTTTTATATGCACTGTATAACAGGCTGCATGCATCACAAAAATAAACCAACTGACTGAATTAGCTTTTTGTTATATCATCAGAGCACACAGGACAGTGTGGAATATTAATATGGAAATATACAAATATATTCTATTAAAAAAACCTCATATTTTAAACTATTCACGCTCAACAGTTTTTCTTCTATAACAGCCATTTAATATATTAACATTCCTCAATAATATCTCTGTAGAAAAATTTGTTGAAGGTCCATTATTCCTGCACTGGATTCAGAATTCCTGCCTTCACTCACAACAGCCTCACTGTGTTCTCTCTCTTTACATTATATCAAATCTGCATTAAGTTACTGCTATTGCTAACAGAACACTTTCTACCACTGCTCCAATTTAAAAACTGCCACTGTAGTAAGAAAAATTGCTCACATTGTGTCCAGAATGAAATCAGATCTTGGGTGCAATTTATTATAAACTGACTTCTTTCTCAATAAAACGTGTTTGGCTGTAATGGAAACAGATATGTCAGCCGTTCTCTTGTATATCTGATAAGTATGTGCTTACTGTAGCATTAAACCACACTTGCTGCCACCATTGAAAACATTTTTGTTGTCAAATCAACCAACACTAGGTTTTAAAAGGACTTGAAACACAGACTTAGCAATGAACTTAGGTCATGAACACCTGGTGCTTATGTGATCGTATTTTCTGTTTCTGCAGGCCCTTTGTTGGGTTGTGGTCTATGTAATGCAAAAAAAATAACACTTTAGGAATAGATTATAGGAAGTTTTTTCTTTCTTTTGTAGTCACTTAATTCAAATAGTGTGAGCCAAAGTGAATGAAATGAAAAGGGACGTTACTCATAATCAGGCATTTCTTAGCTGTGAATGCTTCAGTTGCAGTGTAAAGAACAAGTGTGTGGAAATTGAGTTTACAATCAATTGAAATGTCAGTATTAATCATAGGTTTAGTGGCTAAATCAAGTGGGAAGGACACTGATTGTTCCTAATGACTGTGCATGGAAGAAAAATCGGCAAATTGATGTGATGAAATGCTGGTTATTGCTTCAGTGATGGCTCAGTTGCAGCCATATATAAAGCCTTTACTCAAGAGCAATCTTTGCTTGTATTTCACAGTAAAAAAAAATAAAAAATAAATAAATAATACAAGCAACAAACACTTAAGTGTGTCCTCAGAATGAGAGATGCTATTTTAATAAGCTATTTACATGGAATCTATCAAAACAACTGGTTGTGTCTTCATCAAACGACTTGGGGTCTGCCAGCAGAAGCAGTCTTCTTGTTGAACGAAGGATTATCAGCTTAATGCACACACCTACACACACATCTGCTCATTTGTCTGATTAAGGAAGCAATAATTTGATTGACTCGGCCCACATGCACCTATAGTTCTACATGCAGCAAGGTTAGTGCATTGTTGTGTAGCTTTATACACACCTGGGCGTGCAGCAGACCTATATAAGGATGATTTACCTCAGCAGCAGGGGCAATATTTCACACCGGAGGCAAAAGTGAGCACAGAAACACACATACTCATGCTTTGTGCTGGTTTTGCAGAACTAATATCCCCGAGGGGAGTTAAATGTCATATTATCATGTGGCACAATAATGGGTTAGCTCATGCTTACCGTCACTAGTTTTTGACCAAAATTATATATAAAACCCAGCACAGTGGTCTAAAAGTCTCCCGTCTTGTGTGACTCATCATATTCTTCACATGCACACACACAATCTTGCAAATCACTGAGCTCCGCAGGTCTTTGTGCGAGGCGACTGCAAGTCAGGGATTGTAAACTGATGGGTATAAATCTAAAGCAAGTGTGGCAGCTCACCAGTTTGGCAACAGTTTGACTGTTACAGCTTGCGATTGCGAGGGAAGGAGTATCTGACACTCACACGTACTCGAGCCATAGGCAAGAGGAATACTTAAACCGGCTCAAACCTCTGTTAGTACATCCTAAGTGCTGTCTAAGAGCATCGCACTCTTTACCGTCTGTAGGGCTGGATATCTTTTATTCATCGCTGTGGCGGCTAAAGAGGACGGGGAGTATAATTAGAGCTCAAATGTACCGTCAACACCCGGGATGTTTTTACATGTGTTGGATATTCAAAACGAACTGAAAAGCCAAAATTAAAAACCGGGGCTGCCAAGTACAGTGCATCCCGGCTGTGAAATATCTGAATGGAAAAGACTTTTAAATATTCAAATTTTGCTCTGACTTTTGTTTGTAGAACAGAAAAATAATTGGGCATCCAGCTTGCATTAGGAATGCCTTTCTCAGCGCAGTGTCTCTGAGCTAGTGTCCTTTTTGGTCATCTCCAGCCAGCGACACACACACAGACACACACACAGACACACACACACACACAGACACACAGACACACACAGACACACATGCTGACACACAGGCTGATCAAGTACTGTGTGCTGCTAGAAGTGGGTTATCCAGTGGGACAAGCTGACTTAAGCCATCATGCTTAGTGGGCGATATCTAGTGGAGCCACAAGGGCAAAGAAAAAAAACTCAGAAAATACAGAAAATATGATACGGCAGGGTCATCTGGGACAGTCCTGTTGTTGCACTGGCACAACTTTAGACACACCAACATACAGCTTTTGTCTAGTTCATAATTACTGCCTCTAGCTCTTTCAACTATTTGCTTTTCTTCTACGTGGTCGACAGCTTTTTAGTTCCACAGCAGTGACTGGAAACTGTTAAATTAGCTCACAGAACAGCTCAACATATAGGTATATGCACGCAAACACAGAGGAATTCAACACCGACGGTTTGTATCTGGCACACAGCTTGTTCCATGTCTTAGTTATTTGGGCGTGTAGCGCGAAAAAGGACAGATAATTGGGTTTATCACCGGCGTATTTTTAGTTCCCATTTCTCCACACACAATTTACAAAAGAATGAAGAAGGGTGGGGGAAGTACATGAGCAGAAATAGAGAGAGAGAGGATGGATGGAGGAGGGGAAGAAAAAGAAGAGGAACGGAGGTTAATAAATGGAAGAGGAAGAGACGGGATGAAACAGAAAGAAGGAATGGGCCACAAAGATGGAATCTGGCATGTGTCCAGGTCTGGTGGAGTGTGTGTAAAAGCAGCGGTGGTGTTTCCACCTTCAGGCACTAGTGCGA
This sequence comes from Amphiprion ocellaris, assembly GCF_022539595.1. Lineage (NCBI taxonomy): Eukaryota > Metazoa > Chordata > Actinopteri > Pomacentridae > Amphiprion > Amphiprion ocellaris. Next base: position 30,961,198 of record NC_072769.1, on the reverse strand, counting down.
GGAGACAGAGCAGAACGAGCCCTCTGGATGACTCCAGGAGGGTCCTGACAAACCCTTCTTATTTAAGAGAGCAACCTCAGGAAACTTTCACAAACACAGGGAGCCAGATTTTCCACCACGATGCAGATCTCATTTAATACTGGCAAACATCACAGGGCATAAGAATGCAAATCTGCTGGCTGCTGTGCGGTTTGAGGCATCGCATGAGAAGTGAGATGAAGAAACTGTTTAGAGTCAATGCAGAACTTCTAATAAGTGTGACTTCGAGAGACAGAAAAAAAGAAAAGAGAAATATAGAATTACAAATCAAAATAGAGCTCTTATCTGGCTGAACAGCTCGGCTAGAGATTTGTGTTCAAGTTAAGATGACTAAGAAACATTTGACATTTTGAGAAGTGCATGTTTGCTTCCTTGCTGAGCTTTAGATAAGAAGACTGAACATGTCCATTAAATATGAAGCTGCAGGTAGAAGCTGCGTAGCTCAGCACAATGGCTGCAAATGGGGAAAACAGGTAGCTTGACTCTGTAAGAAGCTCTCTAATTATTATATTTTATCTGTTTTGCTCAATCTCTGCACCAAAAAAAGACACTCCATCATATTACAGGAGAATGTGTACCTTCAAATTGAACCAGGCTTGCTGTTTCCCCAGCTGTTTCCAGTCTTCATATTACAGACATGGGAATGGCATTACTTTCTCATCTCAGTTTAATGAGGAAGCTAAAAGGTGCATTCACTGAGCCAATCAATTAAGGAAAATTAACATTTCTGCACATGTTCATTTACCACAGTTTGAGTCCACCACCAGCTATGTACCAAAATCCATAGTTTTCATCTAAAACTGCTTGCATTTCCAAACTTTGAGAGTTATGGTGAAGTGTCATGGTAGTGTGCTTGACACTGGCTGACAGTTGTGACTGTCATGGCAAAATGTACTTACTCCCCACATTTACTGTGTCCCTTAACAAATGGACAAAAGGCTCAGAGTGTGTGTCTGTGCTGAACAAAAAAATGCTGATCTGAAAAGCTGGGCTCACTTAAGTTAACTCTGCTATTGACCGGCGAAAGCCAGCTCTGCTCACAGAGATTAGATATGGTGAGGGAGAGTAGCGGCTGGTGGAGGGTAGCATGGACAGAAGAGATGGAAACAGCTCAGTTTAAAAGCGCTGTCCTGGAAAAGTGCTGCTCTGTTCAAACAGTGGCGCCATTCAGAAATCAGAGCCACTGAAATACATGAAGCGAAAGCAATAATTCAACTGATATCAGTCAGAGCAAAGGGTGACTATTTTAAAGAATCTAAAATATAAAACATGCTTTGACTTTTTTCACATTTTTTTGTTTAATACACAGTTCCATATGGGTTCATTCATCGTTTTGATGCCTACAGTGAGAATCTACAATGTAAGTAGTCATGAAAACAAAGAAAAAAGATTAAATGAGGTGTGTCCAAACTTTTGACTGGTAGTGTATGTGCACAAGTGAAAGGTCTACTTTTGGCCTAGATGGCTTCTCATATCTGCGGCCACAATCACTAAAGGTATTTCTAGAGAAAAAACATTAGCAGCATTAGCTGAAAAGAAGGCATTACACTTGGTTTTCGCATTGGTTGTTGTGAGGCAGCCAGAGGCACAGGAAACACTACAGGGTTAGAGGGAAGATTGGACTCCACAAAATATCACCAAAGCCTGGATTAAAATGTCATGCAAGAAAATGGAAATGAAAAGGGCTGACTTGTACATCAAAACCCAGCATGAACCAGATGTCCGAGTAGATCCTCAGTCATGCAGGTCATGTTAGTCTATAGCAGCTTCAGAAAAAAGGAGCTGGACTGCTACTTTTAGGTCCTTGAAGGCTCATCCAAGAGACTTCTTCAGTTCTGAAGTTGCTTTTTACTTAAGTTCCAAGGACCACCATGAATTATTTCAAGAAACACAAGCTGAAGCTTTGAAATGCCCCTTGATGTCACTTGAATTAAGGTAGTCGCTGAGTGCTGTGTTTTATGTTTAACTCTTACCTTGTTTTGATAAATGTTATATTCTAATCATACCACAGAGTTACCAGAGTATTCTAAGTGTAATGCAATACATAATTTGTTAAATGTTTATCTATTCATGAGCAAAATGCCATCTGTAAATTCTGGCACACTCCATGTTTTGCAGTTACAGCGTTTTGGAGTTCTCTATTATTAACTAACTAAATGTTACATTGCACAATCTGATACTGGAGTATGACAGCTGGCCTGCTTCATTCTCATCTGTCTTTTCCCCCAGACGCACCAATACGCATCTGTCACGTTCACGCTCTAGTCAACCTCACATTGATACTACACACACACACACATATATACACACAAACCAGAGGGGGTACAGTAAATATGTGTTTTGTCGATAACTGTCCACACCAGCAGAGGCTCATAGTATTTTTGCTGATGTGCTGACTTCAGGAATCAGCGCTTCACTTTTGCTGAGATAAAGGATTTGGGTCAGTTAAATCTTATCATAGTCTATTAGGTGTGTGTGTTCATTCATGCAACAGAACATTAAATGTAACAGTGTGCTCTGTCTTCAGAGGCTCCTGACAGCTAGATGGTGGTGCTATTTTCACCTGAAATTATCTTTTAGTTGGCAGATGGAGTTCACAAATTTGGGCACATTCACTCACAAAACCCACAAAGACACACACACACTCAATGGAACAAAAGTGCATTAGTGCTATCGAGCACATTTTCTCTTTTGTCAGGCTGAAGACGGAGATACACTGTGATGTACAACACCCAGAATGCCCATTAACAGAATGTGACCCTGCATGTAGATTTTACCTTTTTCCACTTGAGATAATCCACTGACCAGATCTCAGGCTTAAAAAGGGTTTTAACTCAAGTGCATGCAAATGTGTGTGTGTGTACTTACACACTAAAGAAGTATATATGAAATGTCACGGTGATTCATTTTATCTTACCAGTAATACAGCTGAAGAATAATCACATTTTCAACAGAATAAATTCACATCATCTGAACATGTATTTTTCAGGCAGAGCAACACGCACAATTGCTGTCCTCTGATGCCGTTTGATCAAAACAAGAAGAAACCAGATTTGGGAAAAGTTCATCCAGATAAAACACATCACAAGTGACACATTAGTGTCACTGAACCAACTTTTGAAAAGTATAAAAATACTTGGACCACTTTCTGTCAACCTTGTCTGCCCCCTTCTGAGTACTGAACACCTTCTTTTATGCTACACTGTCAGCTTCAGTGTTCACAGAATGTCAGTTATCCCATCCACAAAAGCAAGAAAATGCTCTTTCTAGCTTTCTAACAGAGTGGTTCTATTACATTTACCCTCAAGTGCAGAACTCCTGCTGTCAGGGTTCGGCTCAGAAAAAATCTGGATTGACACCTGAAACTTGTTCTATAAAGTACAAACTCTGATGTGGTATGAATGGTCTAAAAAAAACTTCCGGTTGTAAAATGACATTTGGACATATATTCACAACTTGTGGTTGTATGTCACCTTTTTTTTTAGCCTGCGGGAAAGTGTATGAGAGATTAAAGTTTTTTTGTAGTTGTGAGGGCATTTTGAGAATATGTAAATACATATTTGCACAAAATACTTAAAGTGCTGGCTGCTTTGCACCACAAAATATGTGCAATGTGTTGCCCAAGCATTTCAGGAAGGCAAAAAAGAAAAGGTGTTTGTATCAGTTGTGATGTGAAAGGTGGGGTGAAAAGTTGGCACTTCTAGAGACCACATTTTTAGATAGAAGGCTTTTTTATTGTTGCACTCTGTTGTTTGCATGAAAAGTGACCAAAATAGTTGTGCAAGGAATAAAAAAAGAAAGCTTTGAGAGAAATTCTAACCCAACTCAAACCTCTCCTAGTTGGACACTCGAAGGGCAAAGCAGGTGTGGATGTCGGATTGTAAATTCCCAAAAGTTACAGGAATAATTGGACACAGCCTTCTGCAATTCTATGCCAGAAAGGTCTGAAGAAAGATGGTTTCTGAAGCTATTTGGCAAGCATTTCTGAAGGAATACACTGGTGCCTTAGACACCGTCTCTTTACTTGAAGGCCATGAAAATTTTCTTAAACGGCTTCTTATTCTTGCCCAAATGCAGAATATACACAGACACAGGTTGACAGTGACTAAGGGTAGTTTGTTTGTAAATATTTAGAAGACGGGGAGGAGAAGGATGACTGGTAGGGGACAGAGCTGGCAGGCGGAGAGCTGAGGTTAGCAGATGGCTGAGAAGGCCGCTGGCAGAGTTTGGCGTGGAGGGTTAATGGTGACACAGGCTGAGGTGGAATGTTAGCTTGAGGGGTGAAGGGGGGATGTGAGGTGAGCTGAAGGCTGGAAGGCAGGAGGAAGGTGGCTGGTTATGGCAGAGAGCGAGGCAGGAAGGGGGAATGAGGTCGTACCGAGGAGGAAAGCAGAGGAGCTGAGCAGGGCAGGCAGCTGGGATGGGTAGTGAATAGAGGCATGGGAAAACAAGTACAAGACAAAAACATGGACAAACAAACTAGCAAATGAAGCACAGAGGCCGTGACATCACTACCCCGAGGCTGACTGAATGATCTGACAAAGGCTAGTAGGAGAGCTCAATTAAATACAGTGCAGGTAATGAGCTGATGAATCACCAGTGTGCAGACTGAATTGAGTGAAGCCAGGAGGCAGAGTGGACTCCTAAAGCTCAGACACACAGCAACACAACCAGGGGACCACGAGGGACACAAAGGTTGCAGTCAAACAGGTTTTTCTTTTGGTTAGAAACATCCAAAGTGAGTGGCCTAAGTGGCAGCCATGATAAGAGTTAATTGAATTCTCTAAATGTTCAGGAAAAGGTTCTTCAGTGCTTCCTTTCTTATCTTGTTTAGCATCAGATACACTTGTCTGGCCTTTGCAAAAAGAGCGGAGATAAGAAATGCACCATCCATGACAACACCCACAACGCCCACCAGTGCATGATTATGTAGCCTAGTGTCAGTCAGATTCCTTCAGTCCCACTGTTTACTTTTCCTACTGTAGCAGAAAGATATTCCTAATATTCTAATTAGTCTAACTGAGTTATATTAGAAGGTTATTTTTCACCGGTCACTTTAAAAGATATTTTCATAACTAATTAGAGGAATAACTTGGATAGCTTAACTCCAAATCCACACAAGACAGACGGAAACCATAGTCATCAATTTCTATGTTTGTTTGTTTTGGTTTTTTTGTTTGTTTGTTTGCATAAATCGGGTTAAATACCACTCCGGTCAAAATGAAACACAAATACCTCATGGATAAAAGTCCATTAAATGAACAGAATCCCAACTACAAACCAGTAACTGAACAAAAAATAATTCGATTTTTAGTATCTGGATAAAGAAAATTTAAAAGTTCCTTCAAATAAGAAAAACTTTTTTAAAATGTCAGTTCAAAAAACTACAATTTCAGTTCATTTCAATTAATTCTCCCATTTCACATCATTCACAGCACTCAGTTCAGTTTTTATGACATGGACATGAGTGTATATAAGATATGAGAGTATTAGTGAGGGGTAGGAAGCTGAGGGAGGGAGCAGAGGCAAGCAAAAAGGAAAAGGCAGCCTGAGCTGAGGCAATGCAAACATTGAGAAACCTGGAGATTTGGCAAGAAAAAAAGACGACTTATCTCAACCCTGGTCCAGCAAAGGCCCAGACATTCATGCAGCCATATGAGCAGCCAAAGGTGTGCTGGAATGAGGTGGATCCAGTCCTGCTCCTGGGACCAGCTCACAGTCACAGCTTCTTAAGGAACCAGTAAACATCCACTCCTATGCCTGGTTCTGGGTTTCAAAGCCACAATATTTACTCCAGCAAAAAGGACCAGAGGCTGGACTGGTCCTTTTCTCAGCTCTCACTTCACTCTCTCATCATCTCCATGTTCCTTTGTTAGCAGCAGCTAAGGGAAGTTTCTGCTTTATCACCTTACTTCCTGTCTACAATTCCTGTCAGGAAGTGGAATGGGCTGTTCTGTTTTTTTTTTTTTTTTTTTTTTTTAAATCTTTTCTGCTAAACTATGTGCTTATGAATATTTTTTTTCACATTGTTCCTTACCTTAATGGCAATTTCCATCAAGATCAAGGTAAAGTTTCTGAAAAAATGAAAGTTTATTTATTTAAATTTTTTTTTTTTGGACTGTTCAACTGCAGGGAAGGACATATTGACATGTTTTTAAGCTTTCTTTTCCACCGGATTGGAGTTGGAAGTGGAAAGGTGATGTTACATACCTCTGTACATCAATCATAAATCTTTATATCATGATCTAAAGACACTTAAAAGTTTGTTTTCTTATTTTGCAAGGCAAATTATCTTTGTTTCTTTTTTTACTCGTACAGATATGTGACTGTACTCACAGCAATACATGATTTAAAAACATTATAACCTTATTCATGGTTATAGTCTTAGCTGAAAACCAACATAAACCCCATTAAGCATGAATTAAGTAATGGAAAAAGCATAGGTGTTTAATATTGACATGTACAATACTTAGAACCTGAAACCAAAGCACTTAAATAGGAATTCTTTTTTTCTATCATACACATCTGTGGTTTTCCTTCTATTACATGTCAAAATATCTGCTATGAAAAAATATGTCCAAGAAAAGATATTAGAAAAAACACATGAACAAATGATTGAGGGAGCAGAACTGGTTCACAGCTTTTAATTCAACATATTGTATTAGAATACAGTCAGTGTAAAATCATTAATATGTAACATGGTGCCGCTACAGTTCTGTCTGAAATAAGCTTCTGTCATGATGTTAAACAACAGTTTAAGGCAGTCGTAAAAGTGAGGGCTAGAAATGAGCTCTTGAGCAGAGAAGCATATACACAAGTGGAATTTCCTTTTAAATAGTAAAGCATAATATTATAAAAAATGTGTGTGTGTTTGTGTGTATGCTGCAAGGAATCAGACTGTCAAAGTTATTTTAAATTTCATCTATATTTTCCAGATTTGTGTCCATCTTGATGTCCTTTATATCTGGATCTTTCTGACAGACCTTGCGATGTGACACAAAAAGGCAAAAACGCAGACAGCAAGAGAATAACTAAGCAAGTTAGAGAAACACGGTGACGAAAAGCAACAGCAGAAGACACATTCTTCAAAATAAGACTACGCATTAGTGGTTGCAACTCTGCTTGGGAGGTGGATCGTGGAAATGTAGCACAAAGCTTCTGAAGCAGAACAAGAAAAAGACAAAGAACAAGGGAGACGGTGAGTTAATACTTTCATCAAGGGAGGAGGTGGACGGGACTGAAAGTCCTCACTCTGTGGCAATAAAGCTCAGTTTGTGAAGAGTGGAGAAAGAGGACAAATTATGGTCCACTGTATTGTGCTGCGACAAATAACTGGGATAAATGTTGGTATAATTTTCATGTCAACAATGCTGCAGAGTAGAAGGAACCAGTGTACCTCCATTGAGTCTGGAAAAAGTTGCACCATCAGTGTAGTCAGTCCAAAAAAGAATGCAAACTGCAGATTACTAAGTATTTTCATGAGATTTGTATATTTTGAAATGTATTTTATTTCAAAAAACTGCACACAGGCACTGTCTTCATCGTCTCGATAGAAAGTTACTCAAATTTTGAGCGTTAAAAAGTACATAAAGATTGTCGTGCCTTGGAGTTTTTTATGATAGGGGTTGACCAGGCCTGGCAAAAAATAGAAGCCATGCATGAGGAAACTGTTGTGATTCGATCTTCATTTGAAGTCCACTGGTGCAAACACAATAACTGCTGGTTATGTATCAAATCCAAGCACCAGAGATGATCTACGAGACGCATATGTGACGGTTTTTTTCTCGTGTCACAGCAGTTCTAGAAATCTCCATACCTGTGGAAAGAAAAAACACAGAAAAATAATTCATAAAATGTTGCATTCTGCAAAAAATATCTGGAGTATTACTGCTGTTTAATGCAGTGTTTGAAATGGATGATAAAGTAGCGAACTTTAGCCGAAATAACAACTCTTTGCAGAAGAATGCCTCATTTGTCATGTGAAGAGAAAACTGCATTTCTTCTATATTTAGCAGTTTTAAACAGCAGCCTTTGCTGAGCTTAAAGGTGTGTTGCTGTGTATATTAATGTGCGTTTTCAGGGCGTGCATGACTCACTCTGTATCATCTGCAGTGGGTGTGTTGTAGCTTTGGAACAGTGGCTGCATGAAGAGTCCCAGAGTTCCCACCACACACACCAAGATGAAGATCCACAGGAACAGACGGTCTATCACCATGGCTACGTACTTCCAGTCCTCTATGATCTGGAACCAAACCAACAGGTTCAGGCCATTACAGGTTGTCAAGACCCATCAAATCATGATTATAAAGTGTGTGTGGGTAGGAAAAGACATTCAGAGTTCCATTGTTTTACCTCTGCGGATCAGAAGAGCATAAGCTTGCTGATTTGTCTGCCCATAATTCATCCATTTTACAACTGATTGTTTGCCAAATCCCTGCCCCAAACTGATTTTGGAGGGAAATGGAGTAGGGCTTAGCTCAAAGTTCAGGTGCAGTCTATTCAGAGAGAGTGTTAGTAATCAAAATCAGAGTTTTATTAACTGCTACTGAGGCTATAAGAGTTTTTAAGCATCCAAGCGCATATCGGGGTATATTTTTTAACTGTGCTGCAGATGGCTGGTAGCAAGAGGAAGAAAGGCAAGTTGATGAAAAACCTGCTACGAGCAATTACAGCTGCAAAACATGTAATATTTATGAAGCATGAGAAGTTTTGGAGCCCATGGGTACAAATTTGGGATGATGAGCTTAGTCATGTTGTGTTTATATGAGATTATGTGCAAGGTTTTCTGAAGTGCAGATGATAGATAAATAGAATTGTCACAGTAGAACAAAAGCAAGCACTACAGGGTTTAAGACATGGCCATAATTTTCTATTCCTCCTTGTTGCATCTCTTCTGTTCATTTCATTTTCTGATCCTATCACTTCCCGCTTATCCATTTTTCAAACACAGTTTTATCTCTTTACCCCTTCATCGTCGTCTTCCGTCTTCATGTGTTCAGCAATGTATTTCACTCCCTCCACCGCCTCCACCAGATCTGCATCCCCCTGAACGGCCAAAGGCCTCCGGAAGTCAGAGAACCCACCACCTGCATCTGGTATTTCACCCAATTTCCAGCAAAACTTGTGAGCCAAGTCCTCGTTCACGTAGAAAGAGTCGACATCTGTTCCGATCCCGCCGAGCCTGATGTTGGAGTAGTTCCTCTTGTCTGTGCTGCCCTGGGAATTGTTTTTACAGAAGGTACTCTGGTTGGCATACTTCCGGCGCAGTTTATCGCGAACATTGGAAGAGCCTGGGCGCCTCATGAGGAGGAATGTGGGCAGGCGGACTAGGAAGAGGCGTTTGACCCAGTCGGGCATGTAGTGGGTGGATGGGGAGCGATGGTGCACGTTCAGGACGCAGACGGTGCTGACGATGGAGAATGTCACCAGCACCATGGTGAACATCAAGTATTTACCTTAGAGACAGATGTAGAGAGAGAGAAAAATGAAATGCCATAATGCGCAAACACTGATTTTGCCTTTAATCGCGCTGCTTTCTGTTTTTAGTCAATTGTTACTCAGTGAGCAAATAATGGATGAGTCTCAAATAGTAGCAACAGCAACATGAACAAATACAACATACAGGCTCTTTAATACAGAGCCTGTGCTGCTCAGTTGTTTTTTTAGCCTCTTAGGCCAGAGTATTGATTTTGTGCAAATTTTTTAAATTTCTCTGAGCAATTTGGGATTAGTAGGACCTGGAAAGTACAAATACTAAGCGTTGTCCTTTGACTGCTTGTGAATCACTGTTTCATTTTGCTATAAAAAAAAAAAGCCAAATTCATTTGTCATTTCAAACTATACATATTATTAAGCATTAGAAAATAAGCTTGACTGCAAAATTCTTCATCTTTGTTTTTATACTGGTTATGCTTTTGCTACTAGTAGATAGTACAAAACTAATTAGATCTACTAATGATTTCAGTGGGTCTAAGTTAAGCAGAATAAAGTGCAAGACATGACAAAACCAAAAACGCAATAAAAGTGTGAAATGTAATGATAAAATGCAGATTTACAAATCATTAATTCCGCCAGTACAACAGAATCACCAAGGCACTGTTCTTGAACCGAAATAGTTTCATTTTATGGAGCTGTTCCAAACTCTTGTACTTTGATGTTCTTTTGATCTCTGTTCATATTCCATCAATACTAATCATCATATAATGTGCATGTTTCTCAATAAAAGCCTTAAAGATGGGTTAATGCCTCGAGCTTTTTGATGTGAAACGTGTTCATGAAGAGTTTAGTCTGATTGATAGCAGTTTAACACCAAGGAGAAAAAACTGACTTAAACTAATAAATTAAATCAAATTTCTGTTAAAAGAGAAATTTAGTGCATTTCATTATTTGAGCCTGTTGTTGCACCAGTTGAACTGGTGCTGCAGATATGTGTACATGTACTTGAATTTATCAATAAAACAGGAAAACACTGAGGCTGCAAGCAGCATCAATAGCAGCTTAAATAGGAGCCAATCACACAATTGTGGGATGTCATTTTTATTTACCATAAAATATATTTAAAAATCATAAAATATTTCGAATGAAAACTTGTCAGTTACACACAATGTTTCAAATAAGGTCTTTCTCTATTTGCAGTTTGGACAATTAAATCAGACCGTACTTGAATCATTTATGGTATTTATCATGTTTTACACTGGATTTAAGAGTTATTTTCTATGTTCCTTAAATATTACTACTCTTAACAAATAAACATTTATTTAACATAGATGCAGCTTAAAAATCTTATAAAACCCAATAGAAATGTGAAAAAGTTATTTGTTGTTGTGTTGTGTTTGTTTTATCATAACTTTGAGGATATCAACACATCTCTGGTTTTAGGTTGTTTGGTATCAGTTTATGTGATGAAAAAAAACATAAATACCCTGCAGATATGCTGAACTCATAGTGTTCCTATCCTTAACTTTTTAACTTAACCTAAGTCTACACACAGTTGCAAACAGAGAAGCATAAACATGACTAACCTATAAGCGGCACAGCTAGCGAGGTGGGTGGCACAATCTTTGATATCAGCAGCAGGAACACAGTGAGCGCCAGCAGCACCGAGATGCACAGCGTCATCTTCTCCCCACAGTCCGACGGCAGGTAGAACACCAGGATGGCCAGAGACGTGATCAACACGCAGGGGATGATCAGATTTATGGTGTAAAACAGAGGCTTCCTCTTGATGACAAAATCGTAGGTGATGTCCAGGTAGGTGATGTCATTGGGGTCCTCGTTTTTGCGCGCCGGCAACGAGACAATGTCCCACTCTCCGCTGGGCGTGAAGTCATCACGGCTGGCGAAGTCGCTGGTGAGGATGAGGTCCACCTCGGTGTGGTCGTAGGTCCAGGAGCGGAACTTGAGGGTGCAGTTCTGCTGGTCGAAGGGGAAGTTCTGCACCTCGATGGCGCAGGCTGACTTGTAGATCGCTGGGGGAAGCCAGAAGATGTCCCCCGTGTTGGAGACCACGGCGTTGCAATAGAAGGAAACCTCGTACACGCCGTCAGCACTGGGCAAGTTTGGAGATGATGGAGATGAAAGCCCATAAAAACTCAAAATTATTGAAATGAGCATCTCTGACCCTTCATTTCTGCAATTACAATCAACATTTGAGGTTTTGGTTGAACAATATAATAGATAAGACATATGGATCTTGTAATCATGGAGACAGAATTGACCTTTGCCCATTTTGTTGTCATGATAATAAACAGATTGCATTATGGTCAGCTGATGTGATAAGAAACTCAGGGTAATCACTAATGTACTTCAATAAAAGCCATCCAGCTATCCATTATGAATAGTGATCCTCATTAGGGTCGCAGGGGAGGGGGGCAGGAGTCTATCCCAGCTGACTTAGGGTGAAGGCAAGGGACACCCTGGACAGATCACCAGTCTATCGCAGGTCCACATATACACTCTAAACAAACATGTTACAGTCACATCTACAGACAATTTAGAGTTACCAATTAACCTGAGCATATTTTTGGACTGTGGGAGGAAGCCGGAAAACCTGGAGAAAACCCACACATGCACAGGGAGAACATACTCCAAACAAAACAAGAACAAACTCCATGCAGAAAGAAACCGGGAAGGCGGGGACATGAACCAGGAATCTTGTAGCTGCAAAGTCAAAGTGCTAACCACCAAGCCACTGTGCAGCCCCAGTAAAAGCCACTTTTGGGTAAATGAAGAGATAGAATGCAAGGACCGATAAACACAAAATCCCCATAGAAAAACACTTTTAGCACTTTTATTTTCTGATATACTGTAATCCATTAATATGAGGCTACTACATGTAGATTGGATTCCTTTCTGATTTGATTCCCGTACTCACTTGTTGTATAGCACTATATCAGGAAGCCAGATGTGCTTAGATGGTATTCGCAGTTTCTTGATGCCTCCATATTTGTCTGGGTCCCATCTCAGCCTGTAGTCATTCCACTCCTGCAGACACAGCATCACAAACTCCATTACTGAAAATCCCAGCAACATAGTGTACATACAGAGTATTGTATGTTTTCACTGTACCGTACCTGAAACAGCCACAGGTTGGTCGTCATTATCTGCTCTCTCTCATTCTGCAAGAAAACACCGTACAGCTTTTATAAGCCAGTAATGATATTTCATTTTATGTTGCCTCCTGGCTCAGATATACTAAAGGTTAAATCCAAATACCAAAGCACACCTTCGGGGACTGGAAGTCATAAATATTTTGGGGGGAAAATAACATACTTTCGAACAACTTTTCAAATGTCACAAAGGTAGAACTTACAGTTACTTTGACATGATGGTGTTCAATCTGTTTACATATATCATTTGTGAGCGTTGAAGCTACTTAGGTTATATTTTTGGATCTCAGCAAGTCCATTTGCTATGACATACAAGAAAAACCAGGCCCAAACTTAGCTTCTCAGTGACTTTTTAATTTGTTTGCTTTGCCAGTGGAAGATGGGGGGGTTGTGGCTAGCTTTATGGGGAATATTTTTGCCAGTCACTCTAAAGTTGCATTATTTACAGCAGGCTTGCAAACATTAGCCACTAGAATGCCTCTATTTAGTTCTGTTCTATTTTTCTGAGTTGGACAGTGTTTCAACCCAGCTGGGCAGCTAAAGCCAACCAGAGGAGCTACGTTAGATGTTAATAGTTAGTGAAAGTCTTGAATTTGATGGCTGTTACACCACAGTGTCTCGGATTTCTACATACATAAGCGTAAACAGCATTTTGGTGGCTCAGCGGTTAAGGCTATGGGCAAGTCACTGAAGCACAGGCGTAAATAGTAAAATTATCAATGACTGATTCCTGTTTTTTTACATTCTGGCTCATTGTGAGATGGTCACACCTTATGCCTTATTTATACACGTCAGAAGAACAATGCCATCATTAATGTCGCTGATAACACCTGTGTCTTCCAATTCATGACAAGTCAAATCTCTACAGCGAAAATGTCAACAACCGCTATTAACCAATAAACATAATAACAGTTGTCCTGTCCCAACTGATGCAATAAAACTAAAGAGGAATTAAGATGTCAATAAAGTGGCCTTTATACACTCACAGTGTGGTGTGAAGAGGTCGAACGTAAGTGGAAACACCTTTATGTCATATTGGAATTATTGATTATGTAATTCTGTATCAGAATCAGATATACTTTATATCCCTGAGGTGAAATTGCTTAGATATGCATCATCACTCAAGACAAGTAAGGCAAACTATAAGTCTTCAACTTTCCTGTAACATTTTTGACTCTTCATGGAAACATAAAGTGCCTAAATACCAAACAAACATTGACTCTTCATGTCAGTTAAAGTGTGTTATTCAGTGTAATTGAACCCATATTTAATGGGCAGATTAAGTACAGGAGAAAAGTGTTCTATTTGTATAAATATTTTTTCTCCATCATAAACAGCCAACTTTTATCCAGTTTAAGCATCGTGAACCTGCTGCAGAGAAACGAAAACTCGATTCAGATTCAGTTATTATATTTGTGTGTAATGTTTTTATGGCTACATCAGCTACAGAGGTCGTAAAAGCAGATATCTTGCTTATCGAGGCCCCAAAGATTCTGATGTGTGTATGTAGCATTTGTGCATATACTCACTACGCTGATGAGCTGAGATAGAGACACCTGAATGGAGATGGTGACCTGCTGGCTCTTATTGACAGCTGGTCTGATCAGTTTGTTGTAGCGCTCAGGACCCAACAGGTAGTTCACCAGCCGCTCCTCTGCATTCTCTGCCCTGCTGCCTACAGAAATTAGGAAAACATTTCTCAAAAAGTGCTGCAAACCCTGCATCTCAGTTTGAAGTCTTTATAACACAGATATGCTTGCATGTAAATTCACTATTCTGCTTGAGAAGAACACTGTCAGTCAGCCAATTATTAATGTCATAAATAAATGCCATGTGTTTGTCCTGGAGCAAACCACAAACTCCAGTAGGAAGGGTAGCGTGTCTCCTTTTCGTTTTAACACTAAAAACACACACAGAAATGTCACCGTATCCTGTGTGCGTGTGTTTGTGTATAAACAAGTTGGCCCTAAATGAAGTAACTTTACCAAAGGGCATTTAGCCTGGATCACATGTTCTCAGTAAGTGTCTGGGTGTTTGAGTCTTGCAGTCTGATGCTTTACTGCAGGGTTTTAGAGCAAAAGAACAAACAAAAATCCAGTCATGCATCCATCCCTGTGAGACGATCCCTGAAGCATTGTGTCTCCTCAGCCCTAAATTATTGGTTATGTAAAAGTGATTGTATGAATAAGTCAGAAGCAAAATGCTTTTGACTCACTCTGTTGGCTCCTGCTGCCATTAAGTCTACGTTGTCAAACAATCTGACAACGGTGCAGTGAATGTTTCATATCTGCACTGTTTCCTCCTCTGTGCCACATGAATTGTCTGTTTTTGTAAGATTACATGCAGTGAAGGCTCGCTGAGCGTGGATGGTCTGTTTTTTCTGCAGCACCCTGCTGGTTCGTGTTTTCATGTCAGCGTGAACGTCGGTGGATCCAGTTGAAAGGAGGCAAGTGAATCTATTGGAGCAAAATGAAATATCTTCAATCGTCAGTTTATTTTAACTTGTTAGGGATAAATGGTTTGCCACCAAGCACGAACCGGAAGAATCTCAGCGTGAGAGAAACATACTGGTTAAAATGAAGGTTAATCTAATTATTCACATTTGTTTTTCATCTAAAACAGCCTCTGTACAACTCAATGGATCACTGAACAAGAGCAAGAATGAAGGGAATCTGGTCCAGAGCTTTCATTTGAACTAATGTTTCATATTTCTGAATGGCAAATGAATCAAACAACCAGAAAAAAACACGAAAGAGAAGGAATACAACTACAAAGATGGAGAAAACGGTGACAGAATCCTTAAAGAGATGTAAACCAGTTAAAATGGATGCAACATAAGCACATATAGATCAAAACACCTGCAAAGATATTCCAAATAACTAGAGATTAAAACTGACAAACGACACGCAATGAACATAAACGGATGAAAAAACTATTGCAAAAAAAGACAAATCTGCAAGGAGACACAAAGGGATCACAAAGATTCAACTTCATTTGTATTTGTTTTGTGTCTCCTTCAGTTTGAGTTTAAAACAAAAGACCAGGGGCCTTTTACATGTCTGTGTAATTTTGATAATCCATTAATGACTCAATGACCTGTGGTAAGTGCATGAACGTGTGTGCTAAAGCTTTAGATTACAGCACGCAAATCACAGTGTAATGTTTTAATAAATACCAGGTGTCAATAATGTAGCTTTACTGGAACACATACTGTCACATACAAGAGGCAGTAAGGTTAATATATTTAACATTTCTAATATTTACAGAGCACACTAATGTTTTATTATGTGTAAAAACAGAAAAATATATTTAAAACCTGTGTGTGATTTTGCAATGAAAGCAGTCTTGGTAAGTCTTTTCTCTACATTAATCAGCTTCAGACTGTAGCCAATTAGCTTAGCTTAGCATAAAGACTGAAAAAAAAGGGGGAGCGGTTAGCCTGGCTCTGTCTTACAAGGGATTACGAGGCTATTTTTTGGCCAGAAACAGTAACTGGTTGCCTAGCAACTGATCCCTGAAAACAAATTTTGTTTGGCATTTATTGGCTTTATTTGAATGTATGACCAATTCTTAAGCTAACATGACTGAGATAAATCCTAACACCTGTTGGCTAACACTATCATACTCAATCTGGACACTGCAAAATAATCATCAACAGCACAGCCACCCATGCTTTCTCTTTTATTACATGTATTCTTCTCCCCTGTCCGAACCTGGTACGCACATTACCCACAATGCAACCTCACTGCCTGTAAACTAAATGTAATTTGTTCAGAGATTCGTGAGTGGCGCCTCAAGTGCTTAGCCTCAAGCAGTGGATTGCTTCCTTGTAATTCTCACACCATCTGATTTTGTTTTTTATAATTAAATTTGAAGTCTTTACATTAAGTTGGCACTGACTTAAATGCCATAATTTAAAGCTATTTATCAGATTCCTCGCACCTCATTCTGGAGACATAGAAGGCTTTATACACATTTTTTCACATATCCTCAAGACCTGTAGATGCATTTTAATGTGTGGTGTTTCCCCATAAAGCTAGGGTAGGCAGTATTTTTGTTTTCACTGGGCTAAAATAATGGTAATAACCTTTAAGCATATTCTAATTTAAGTAGTTGGAGAAGAAACTCGATTTTTGCACATTATCTTTCTGTTCTGTTTTCAAGCTCAAGAAATATAGCTAATGATAGAAGACTCTGGCCAATCACGGGTCTTAATGGAGTGTGAGAATGGGTGTTACTGGCTGTTCAAATGCAGATTTACATGCATGTCCATCCAGATGGAGGAAATCCTCACTAATTAGTGGAAAATCCAGCAGAAAAAGTTGCAGCTTCTGTATTGATGACAACTGTCCACACTGCAAACTGAGCCCAATGAAAGGAAAGAAAGTCTGACAATGAGTGCAATTAAACTGTGTCTGTGTCAGTAAAGCATCTCCTGCACGGGTTAGTTTTTAACTCCTTTTCCACGTAATGCAGTATATCAATGTGTTCTAGATGGTTACATTGTTAAGGCATGTTTACCATGCAGGCTGATGATTAATGGCTGTGTTCAAAGTTGCTAATAGCTTAGCTGCCTCCATCTCATGACTGCAGCCACGGCTAATTAAATTTTAGGTTTATGTTCATGTTGACAGTCAAGCTTGTGTTGCATGCATGTGTGAAGAGCTTGCACATGTCTGTGCTCATCCAGTAACAGGGACAGAAAAGCAAAAGAAGGAGAAAGAGGAGGGTTAAAATTCTTGGTAGAGGTTTTGACTTTTGCAAATATGTGACTACAGTTTTGGTACAGTCCCTATAAGAAAATGTTGGAAAAAGGTTCCTTGTTAAGTCCAGAGTATGTGGACTGTAAAATAAAGAGGCTCCTTCTCCATTTTACAATCCGAGTGCAGTGTAGCTTCCAGTAATTTCCAGACTGTTGGTTTCCAAATGCAATATAGAATGAGAGTTTTTTAATATTAATGTTTTACAGCAGCTTCACTTAAAACACCGACGTGACTGCAGACTAGTACCAAATATCATTTCATAGTACAACGTCCAGCCAGATCTTCAGGCCTTCGGGGAAATGCAAACACTCACAACAACATGGTGGAAAACACAGAGAAGTGCTGTGTGCCTTCTAGGTGTATTACACCCTTTAAATCATTCAAACCTCAATTCCAGGGAATCTTTGCCTTGATGGATGCTGAAAATTAATGCTTGACTATGTTGCCTGTCCTAGCTGATCTTTGTCAGAGTCCTGCTGGTTTTGCAGAGATGATACAAACACTAATGGTTCAAATTTTTGTGGGTTTTTGGCTTTATGAATTTTTGTTTTTAAAGAACTCCTGCAGTGTAAGTCTGGCTAGGAAGCTAAAGCTAAAGTCTAGTTCTCAAACTAAACCATTTTTTCATGAGTAAAGTATACAAAACAACACACCACAAAGCAAAACCTGAATTGAAGTCAGGTTAATAAAAGGAATCTCTTCTTTTAGGGCAGTGAGACACCCAGTCCAAGTGTTTTGCCTAAAAGACAGGCGATGCTGCTTTCTTGGTGGTCAGGTATGAAATAGCCCTCTGTAAATTATTCAGAGGGCCCATCTGCTTTTACGTATGAGTATTTTAAGAGTATGAACACTGCACACTCAGTCTGCAGTAGAAGTCTTTCCAAAGAGTGTCGTTGCCAAACTCAGAAATGCAAACAAACGTCACATCCACCTCTTTCCTGTAAGGATTCTCTGAACAGTATGAGTCAGATTTTACAGGATACAAACAGAGAAAAGGGAGTTTATGTAAAACTACTGCCACTATGCCTTTTTTAGGAAACCTGATCCAAGCCTCTGGAAAGCTGACATGCTATTTAAAGGAAAAATAAAGCTATAGAGAAGACTGTAACTACTATTGAGGGCAACGAAGTTCATGTCCTTGATATTCCTTATTGATGTTTATGTGTTTTAGCAGCTTGAAGAGGAGTTTAGACTCTACAAATACACACAAATTACACAATACTGGGTTATTTAAGATTCTGGTTTGCTTATGGGTACAAATTGAGTGAATATAGCTTTTTTAAAGGTATTTTTGGTTTATGGGCAAGGGTTTAAAATGCCATTCTAACTTACATAGGGGGAAGAGAATGGTCAAGTGAATAATTTAAAAAACAAACTATTCCTTGTTTCCTTGTGAGAGCTTCAAGATTTTAGTAATGAAGAATCTACACTAAAGCTCTGGTTGTGCTACTAGACAATTTTTAAAATATAGATCGATATGAAATTATCACTGGCTCAGTTCTTCGGATTATGCAGTAATTGGCTTAAATGCTGTTTTAATAGATCCTTGTGAATAATAAACAATGCAAAGAAATATCAAAAATACCAAAAGTTACCAGTAAGTTTTACTCACTTATGATAATTAACATAAACCATACAAACATCAGCAGACTCTGGTGTTTTAGCAATTAAATGATGCCAAAAAAGCACTTTTTTTCTGTTTGTCTTCCTGAAGATTCATTACAATAAAATCTAATTATCTCCTGAGAGTTAATTTCAGATTGGGTTGTGCCTCCATTGATGTTAGCAAGTTACATGCACAGTTCAGCGAGACTTAATCAAATCAACTTCCTCTTTAGCTGCATATTGGCCACTAGGAACTACTGGAGGTAGGTGTGTGTGTTGTGTGAGTGAGTGAGTGAGTGAGTGAGTGAGTGAGAGAGAGAGAGAGAGAGAGAGAGAGAGAGAGAGAATATGATGCTCGTTTTAAACTTCGTTTTTTCAAACATGTTTCTGCGTCATGGTGAAATGATGTGTATGTCAGCACCATGGACAGCGTCTGTTACGTTCTAATAAGCTGCACCTTTGGAAAACACTTTCATTTTTTGTGCATCATATGCCGCATCACCTTCATAAACATTGCCAAATTTAGAGAATATAAAATATACTCACTTGTGAGAGAAAGAATGGAGAGCATAAGAACGGTGTTGGTAGTCATCTCCTTTCTGCTTCACCGCGTAAAACTTGCTAGTTTCTTATACAGTCCCCCGAAAAAGAGAGAGAAGACAAAGAGGTTCCTTGAATGTGAATAATGGAAATATACAACATGAATCTTGCAGTTTCTTTATTGCCACATACACTTGTCCGGTGTCTTTTTTTGGAATTTTACGCAGCGTAAAAAGAAACTTCAGTGGCTCTAATAAAGAGGTTTTCTAATGTTAATTTGCCAGCGACAACATGACGCTCCGTTGTTTCACAGCGTCCTACAGGAGTTGTTGTCCATTTTGCGGCTCGGCATCAGCAACAAACCAGCCGCTGTTCCTTTTAAACGGCTCTCGATCCAAATCCAGCGGTCCAAATGAGGGTCAGGTTGTTGTGGTCCAAAAGAAGAAAAGAGAAGTCCACGTTAAACTTCTTTCTCGGTGTATTTGAAGCACCAGGGTTCACCATAAGTTTGTTCTCCTCCTCTGATGAAGCGCAAAGAACTTACGAAATTGGCGCAGCTGCTGAAACCAGCGCGCACAGCCTGCACGCTTGTTTTTTTTCCACGAAACCCCCGTGTTGCCCGGAGGAGAAGCCAGAAGGAGAAGCAGGAGCAGAAGCCAGGAGGAGGAGGAGGGATCGGAGAGGGGAGGTGTTAGTAATGTGCTCCTTGAGCTTCGGAGTGGAGAAGATTCACGTCACGCACGGATGTACAGCCGTCAGTCTGCTCCAGTTGGCCTCTATCTGCCAGAGGTGCTTGAACAGCCTACTTCTCCTGCCACTATATGAACTCAAACAACACATAGGGGAAAATGATAAATTGCACATGACTTCAACCAGAAAATGGGATGTGGTACACCTATGTAATGGAATAAGAGGCATTTACTGTCTGAAAAACAGCACCACGTTTTTTCTAATGATGGATTAGATAGCATAAAGTGTGATGAGTTGTAACACATTGTTTAAAACCAGCGTGGGCAGATGGAAAGCAGAGAGCTGAAGGTGCATGCAAGGAACATTATGTTGTACAGAATCAAACAATAGAATAAAATAAAAAGTATGTAAGACTTTGTTTTTCAGTAACTCAAGCACAGATTATGGGTGATGTGAAGTTTTCTTTAACCCTGGATGTGGAGACCCCTTTAACTCATCAGAAAACACACAATTTCATTGTTTTATCATTTGTTTGATTGTTATCATTATCATATTTGTAACTAAGCATGATTCTGAACTGAAATGTCACATTTGAGAGGCCACATCTGTGAAATACGGTTCAATACAATCACATTCCATATCCACGTTCTGTGTTTGGTGTGAACCTCTCCTAAATCCAACATAGGCCTACTCGTACTGCTGTTATTGGAGTTTTTGAATTATTTGTTAATGAGAGGTCTGACTTAGTCACTTTATATTGAAATCTTAATACTATAGGCTGTAAATATTGTTTCATATTTTCTGTATGCGTTGTTTCTGTATCTACGCTGGATCTTTGCTTTGTGTACCCTTGTCTTTTTTTTGACCATTCCCTCCTATACCTGCTGTTGCTGAGTGTACGAACCAGATCAGGCACACAGAAACACTTCACTATGCAGTGTACTATGGACAACTGTGTACGTGACAAATAAAACTTGATTTGATTTGAGGGACTTGTAAATCCCAAACATTTTCTAGGCTGGGTTATTGCATAATCCTTCATCTGTAAATGACTTTTTTTTGATAAATAAGAAGAATATGAAGGCAGCTGACAAATTAGAGTAAAAACCTTAACCCTTGACCCTTTGGCCCCTATAATTAGGGGGTCTGGTGGCTCTGATGTGCTGTAGAGGGCAATTTGCTGACACTTTTTCCCTCAGAGGGAATGATCACTGCAAACCATTACAAAGCTGTTCTTTGTCCTATGATAAAGCATCTCTTTCTGTGATGGGAGTGGTCTCTTCCAGGAGATGCTCCCATCCACAGGGTGCAAAGGATCATGGCTGCTATGGCCTTCACAGTCACCAAATCTCAATCCAAGTTGAACACAACTATGGAAGATTTCAGACCAACATTTTACACAGTTCTCTGCACCACTACCATCAAAACAGGAATATCTTTTGGCTCCATCCGTCCAGTGGAGATTCACAGTCCTGTAGAATCAACGCAAAGGCACAATGAAGCTGTTTTGGTGTCATGTGGTGGCACCATGCATTGCACATATTACATATAAAAATGAAGTAATTATTCCAAAGAAAAACATTTATAGGAGTACTATTGGCTGATTTTGTAATTTTATTTATTATCATTAAGCACTGCTGGACCATAGAGAAAATAAAGTGATATAGTTATATTTTTGCACATTTTATGTTGTTTACATTATATATTATGTAACCTTGCACATTCTTAGGCAATTAATTTGTCATTCCTCCACATTGGCAGAACTTCTGTTACTTTCTATGCTTTACAATCCATTGATTACAGCTACTGCTAATTTGGCTTGTAACATTTACTGCCTACTGACTTGCAACATTTTTTTAATCTATATGTTACTGTTTACTGTTATGCATTAAAAAAAAAAACACCAAGTCAAATTCCCTATACGTAAAGGCCTATTTGGTAATAAAACATTTTCTGATTCTGATTTTAAAGCCAATGTTAATAAAAAAAACATGGGGAATCAGCAGCACATCCTGCCAAATGGTCACCAAGACAGACAGTGAGATCTGTCAGCTCCACAGGCACTGATGATACACTCTGCAGTTTGACCTTGGTGTGAACTGCATCAGCAAAAATTGGAATCTTAATTTTCAAAATCACAAAAATGTGAGGGCTGGAAATTACTTCAGCTCCTGATTTATGTATTTATTCATTATCAAACATGGCGAGCTGCCTTTAGCTTCCGTGATGCTCAAATGTGAAACAAATTGCAAGAAGACTTACAGATCAACCTGTTTATCATTGCTTTCAATAATTTCTTTTGTTTTATTTTATGTGCTTTTGCTGGCTTGTTTTCATTATGTTCTGAACTTTTCCTTCTGTATTCGATAAAGCATTTTGGGTTGCATTTGGGCATGAACAGCGCTATAAATTTGTCGGGTTTTGCATTGTCAGCAGGCCCTCTACCCCTAACTTTCATGATAATTTACCATTTCCCTTCAAAAGGCACACTACTATTCCTTTTCACTTTCCAACTGAATGTGCAGGTTTTGTTTTTTTAACAGAAACATTGCTCTGTAGAGGAGCTGATGCCTGTGGTTGATCTTGTTTTCCCATACCATCTGTCTCAAGTCCCCTATACATGAGACTCAGTTGTGGGGCATATATGTGTGGGCCTACTTTTTATACTTGTGTGCATGATGTGAGTTTGGCTCACACAAGAGTATTTTTAACCAGTGGACTGGGTGCATGGCTACCACAGTAAGAGGAGAGTCATGTTGCGGACCACTCTACTGCAGAAGTCACAGTGAAGAGACAGAAAGGCTTGGGTGTGAAGGCAATAATGCGGAGAAGACATGAACATACTGCACCACTTTTTAGACATTTCTGCTTGTGGCCCATGAATAAACCATTGGTGATTCAGTGGATAGCAATCAGAAGCATGGATTTGTCTTATCCAGGCAGATGGAGAGTGTTTGTTACTCCTTGTTTTGCATTTTTCCACATTTTTTAAGCTACTTTTGATGCAAAAGAATGTGAATGCATGTATAGTCTCCAACAGACAAAATAATCTCTTAAAACAGAAATGCTTGTGTCAAAACAAAGCCAAATAAATCAAATATAAATGACAAGATATTTACCTCGTAGCCCTTATTGATGTGGTTAGCATGTGCACGAATCCATCACGGTCCAGGCCATATAACACATCACTCCTTTGCACGGCCCAGTGGAGATTTCAATCTGCCATAATGGAAGAGAGCGTCTGCTTCAGTCAGGTTAACTGGCACATGGGTGCCACATTTTACAGCGATTCACAACAGCGTCCCTCACTAACTCACCTGCTCCATCACTGCTGCTGTCCCACACCGCCAGGTTTCAGGCTGATAAATAAAAAGTGCCAAGATCATACCTGCCATATTTATGTATTTATGGTCAGGACACAATATGTACGGTAGGATCAATAAATCAACATATTACACAGAGAAGGAGTTACACTGTCAGAGCTCCGTACCTGTCAATTTTTAATCTGTATTTATCCAGTTATAGTCCATTCAGTGGTGGAAGATGTTGCTGAGCGTTACGGTCACAGGTATCTGTGGGTTTCTAGGGTGCTTTTCTGTTAGGCCTTTGTGTGGGGAGATTGCTTGTGTGGGTTCAGCTGTGGCTGGTTTCAGAGTCTCTCCGGAACCCCAGCTGCCACTCATTCCATCTGATGACTCCAGAGTAGACGACCTGCACTGCAGTCTTGTTCTCCCCGCCTCCTGACCTTCCTGATTGGGCCACCCTCCAGCTCCCCTCCACCTCTAAACAACCGGACACAGCCACCACCACACCTGCAGACTACATACCTACAACCATGCTCTTAGTCTGGGCAGCTGGTATCTGTGACCAGTCTGCCCTGGTTTCTCTCTGAGTATTATATTGTTGGTATTTATGTGATGTGTTTCGGTCTGTAGATACCCGTGGTGGGTTCTACAGACACTTGGGCTACTTTGGTGTGGAGCCTACAGCCTCAGTGGAGGCTGAGGCTCCAGTTAGCAGTCCGCCAACTTAGGGAGAAGCTGTTCGGTTTTGAGTATTCGTGAACTGTGTGTTCAGTGTGTGTGTGTGAGGCACCAGTTTTGTTTAATTCATTTTGTGCACGATTGTATTAGTTTTTGTTACTTGTGATGGGTGTTGCTGATGTACTTATGTTTGGCTAGGGAGTTTAGTTACTTTGTGTTTAGATAGTTTAGAAACTCTGCTAGCCGTCGTTTTTTTATATTCTGTTCTTTGATTTAGCAACACTCACCAGTTTTGTGTTCTTTATTATCACTGTTATGTTCCATTTGCTACTAAGCAATAAATTCATCTACCCTAACCAATAACATTCTGGTAATTTTTGTTGCATCCAGCCAACCCCTAGAGGTTGGATCATAACGCTGAGCCTGCAGCAAATAACTTTCCTTACCATTCATAAACACACACCTGAGAGTACCAATGGTAGACAATGAGCAGCTCCAGTGGAGAGAAGAGCTGGACTGTCAGTCATTATCACAGAATCTCTACATCTACATCTGCATTGTTCTTTCTAGTTTTATTTTCAAATGCAAAAGCTTAAATTCATAAACAGAAAAGGGTCATTCTATCTCAATTCACCAAATGCCTCATGCCTGACCATCTTCAAACTGAAGATGTTTTACAGGGTGAATATTGAATGAGTGGATCATGTGTAAAATCCAGGGTCATGAGTAGCACTAGTTTTAAGGTTCAAAATTCTCAAAGACAGACGAGGTTATGCCGATTTTTGCACCATATTCTTCAAGCCAAACCTGGAGTTTTGCAGGTTCATTGATATGTACATACAGTCTTCAGTGGTTTGGTAAAATAATACAAACCAGTTATATGATGGTGCAAATTTGATTTGAAAAAAATGTCCAAAAAAATTTTTGTGATTTTTTTTTTTTTTAACCAAAAAAACTCAATTTTTTTAAATCCTTTTTTTCTGTGATTGGCACCAATAGGAGATTTACAAATGTAGAGTATAATGCCAGTCAGAGGCTTACATTATGAGAAACAAAATAGCCTGCAAAAATCAGCATGACCCCACCTCCCTTTAAGCATTTCTTACTCAAAAATAATAAAAATACTAAACTAATATTACCTATGAACACAGATTTTACACACATTTTACTTAATAACATACGTATGCACAGAAAAACAATCTGATTAATATGAAGTGGTCAGGCATGATTTTTTTTTATTATTTGATGAATTCAGGTGGAATGACCCAAAAGAAATATAGAAATGTTAACCGATTTTCATGTGCAAACTCAGTGTCTAGCTTGATTTTTGTACCAAAAATTAGGAGACTTCACTTCTTGCAAAAAGCTTCAAATAAAATGTGGAATAGCTGGGGTAGCAGAGAGTAACTATGCAGTACAGACAGAGTAGCGTGTGCGTCTGGATCAGAAATGCATGGACCGTTAAGGGTTGTGGTAGCAGGAGAGCAGACAGCAAAGAGGCTGTAACAACCATGAGATGCAATGATGGCCTAGCAGAAAATGTAAAGTGGGGATTGAAGATGTGAGTTTAAATGGAAAGAATCAATGGCAGAATCAATGATAGTGACTTCTGGGTGGAAACAGTCTGACAGGCCGGCTGAGCTTTGATTGATTGTTTTCTAAAATCAGCCCGAGATCCTGAAAAGGAGTCACTGTGGGTTCATGAGTTGTAATGCAAAGGTTGTGTGCAAGGCAGAATCTTCAAGGGAGTCAATGTGTCGTCTTCAGAGGGAATCTGAGGCTGATTGGCTTGCATCCAACAAGATATACAACTCAGCCTGAGGGCTGGGGGGGCTGGGAGAGAAAAGTAGATTTGAGTGTCATAGGCATAGCTACTAATGGTAGGTGTGGGATGTTGTGATAAGGCAAAGTAAACTGGAGTGAGAAGCAGATGGTGTCTAGGACTGAAGCCAGAGGGAATCCTGCGCTCTCCTTCATATACCTTACAAGTGTAGTCATACAGACAGAAGAAGATCACCAAGTAATTACATCCCACATTTTACGCTGTTTGTCAACACACCAAAAAACAAAAATCTGGGCGTTTTTTGTATTTGTGAGGAAAACATTGCTGTACTGCCAAACACCTATTTTCATCCTACATCTTCAATTTTCTGTATTTCCTGTTATTCATATTCTCTGTGTTTGAACCAACATCAAAGATAAGTAATAAATTGGCATTTTTTTAAAAAAAATGTGCATCCAAATCAGGCTTTTTAGCAAACAAATGTGCATGTCTATCATTTCCTGTGACTTTTTTTAAAATTGTGGTTTGTTGTTGTTGTTGTTTAGTTCACAAGTTTGAATTAATTTTCTATCATTGTGAAAGTGTGATTACCATGAGTCCAGGGCATCAAGAGCTAACAACCAGGTCAAGAATCTCAGTGCAATCATTGATGAAGATCTAAATTTCAGCAGCCACATCAAAGCTGTGACAAAAATCCTCATTCCGGCAACATAATAACAAACTAAGGCACTGTGCTCCCGAAGCAAGAGTTAGAAAAACTCATTCATGCTTTAATTACTTGAAGAGTAGGCCATTAAATATTTGCAACTCATTCAGAATGCTGCTGCTGCCAGAATTCTAACAAACACCAAAAAGAGAGAACACATTACTTCAATTCTTACATCCCTGCTAGCTTCCAGTTAAATATAGAATCTAAGCTAAGCTAAGCTAATCTAAGATAAGATGCGATGAGATAAGATGCAGTAAGATGCAATAAGATGCAATAAGATGCGATAAGATAATATGTGATAAGATGCGATAAGATGTGATAAGATGAGATATTTGATACAAAGATAATTTAAGATAATGACTTTCTAAACTTGTCACCACAACTCTATGCGTGATCGCTAGTGTAATATTTGGGCACATGGAATTTTACCCTTACAGACACACACACACACACACACACACACACACACACACACACAAAAGGGTTTTATTTTCCTCAGTTATTCCCTGTTTGTATGCTTTAAATATAGCTTTCCCAATATTAAATCCAGCCTTTTGTGTCTTTCACAGCTGCAGACTCTGGATCCTGACAGATGTAATCTTGTGAGATGGAATGGTTTGTTCTTCAATGAAACACCCATTTGTCTCAAGTTTGATCTCTTGGACTTGAGTCTGCATAACTACATGCAACACAGACGTTACTGGTCTCTGTCCGTTGGTGAGATCGTCCAAGTTAAGGTATCTCGGAAGTATAAACTTTACAAGTCCGCTTTTGCTGTATACTTATCGTTTGAGGGAAAGTCACTGTCTGTGTGTGCATAGTATCTTATTAAGCATAATTTTTAGCATGATGTTTCAGCTGACCATCAGCTTGAGGCTCTGACTCATGCGTGCTGACTTAAAAACTGAAAATACAATGATTGTGGATCTTAGGTCTAGCAGCCACCGCAGGTCAGTTCCATTGGTTCTGGCCTGGTTCAGCACATATCTGATGCTGTTCCAGGGCTCTGTGTGCAGATTCTGTGATACAGGTGTAAATGGAGATAAGATGTAGCTGCAGATTTGTGTCTTTAGTCTACAGACATAAAGAAAAGCCTGACAGAGAAGAGATATTAGTTTTAATACATCAAGTGTATGCATTGTTCTTTTCCTCCTCAGTCACGGCACCAAAGTCCAGGCTGTATCACGTCTTTGATAAGCCAATAGATATGTGGTCTTTATATCTAGCTGCAGAAAAAATTTACTCTGAATTGCTTGCTTTTTCCAGGTAACTTTAATGAGTAAGGTATCTTTTTCACAGGCAGCCAGACAAACTGGGCACAATTACAGAGACACAGATTCTTTTGCGTCTCATCTCTAAATGCCTTGGAGGAGGTAGTTAGTCTGTTTTGATCAGCCAATAGTGTAATGTTATCACAAGAGTCTTTCATCAAAACACATGCCTTCTGAGTCTTATTCACAGACTGCATCACTAGGATATTTGACATATTGTGAATATTTGTTGTTTAAGGAACAACACAGGAAAGAATAAGCTACTGAACTATGTAAACATCTTTTAAAAATGCACTGCTCTCCAAGAAAAGCATTGTTCTTCTAGTTCACAACAAATCATTTCAAGTCAAGTCACTGAACATTTACCATTTATTTTTATTGTATCATTGTCATTTGTCAATAAAACTGAGCAAGTTCAAACATGCTTTTGTAAAAAAAAAAAAAATCAGGCAGAAATAACTGTAAAGTTACACAACATGATTTTTTATATATAAAGCTAAAAACAATTATGAAGTTATATAATTCTACTGTTACTAAGTTTGAACATGTACAGATCATTTGCAAATCTGTCTGCTGATAAGGAATGTGTGATGCAGTGAGGAGCTTCTGAATAGCTAATAAGTGGACCTTGAGATCAAACTGTTTCTTCAAATGATCAATGAACGTTAAAAGAAATCATAAAGTTCCTTAACTTCACCAAAAATAGATTAAAAAAAATATTTAGTGTGTAAATTAAACTGAGACTGAAATGAGCAAGACAGTTCAAACATTTAAAACATAAAATGAACTGTAGACAAACGCAAATAAATTACATTTTTCTGAAGGCTAAATTCACAAAAGTAAAAATAAATAAATAAATAAATCAACCAAATGTGATGTTAAATAAATGATAAATAGATAGGGTTTAAAATTCTGATTCACTGCCCACCTGTTAATACTGCTAATGCATGAAATAAAATACTAAATATGTTCGGCTTGTCCTTCAATAAATCTAATATGTAAGTCTTTGACAGAAGTGCATTTTTAATATTTTAAATGAAAGAAATGAATTATTAATCAGTGGAATGGCAAGGAAAAAAAAAAGGTTTCTGTCACCAGAGAATTCTTCTAAAGTCCACCCTGTTCTTGCTGCTGAGGCGTAGATTCTGTGTAGTAAAGCCGAGGCTACATGATGTATAGTGGCTGATTCTCTGCAGTGTCCAGGGACCTTGACTTGTCCTGACCCAAATCAAGGCCTGGAATTCCTCAGTGTCATGTTCTTATGTTCGATCTCTGAATGACGCACATAGTAGACAGAAAAGAGAATACTAGAATTGTTCATCTTTGTGTAAATTAATATGAGGAGCAGCAGACAGAATCAGCTGCTGCTTCATCCCACTTCCATGCACTCACAACGCCTTGATCCTTTGACTGTGAACTTCAGTGGTGGGCAAATAGCAAATCTGGCCCTCCAGCAAAATACTGTTCATGAGACCTTACACATGTTTTTTTTTTTTTTCACAAATGCACTGGAGAAAGAAATGTAAATGCAAGACTACTGTAAATCCTAATAAGCATGAGCTTGTAATATCTGGCACTGCCCACTCTTGAGTCTTGTGGAGCAATGCAGAAAAACACAGCCAAATATGAGAGTCTTTTTTTTTGGATGAAGAATTACATGTTTCT
Source organism: Amphiprion ocellaris (assembly GCF_022539595.1). Taxonomy (NCBI): domain Eukaryota; kingdom Metazoa; phylum Chordata; class Actinopteri; family Pomacentridae; genus Amphiprion; species Amphiprion ocellaris. The sequence continues at coordinate 30,931,542 of NC_072769.1, read as the reverse complement.
GCTTTGAATAAACAAATTTTTTAAAAAAAATAATAATAATAATAAAAAATCTGCCCTCAGATATTGTTAAGAGGCACAGCTGCATGATATGTTGCCACGTCACCATGTGGAAGTTTCAGAGAGCTTAGGCACACACACAAAAAGACAATAGTCAAATAAAGGAACACACAGGAACTCAGCTACACACAGTCGGCACCATTCGCTGAAGGCAACAGTTGCTGCAGCAGCTTTAGTTCACATTTCACCACAACATCCTGGACAACGAGTTGCAGTAGCTGAGAGATCTTTTGCCAACAGTAAAACTTTGCATGTGTCACTGTGCAAAACATCCCGTAGTAACAGACCACACCCAGGGTATGACAGACATCTCAGCCTTTAGTCAAATGTGCAGCATTATTTAAAAATAGCTAAAATGAGTCTTAACTTGTGTGTGCATGATGTGTTTACAATACAGAGACGATAGCATGAGTTTTTCCTGTGCTCCACATGTGTAAAACAGAGGCACAGAAGGAACAAAAGTGTGTTTTTCTTCTGTTTTGACCACTCTTGCTAGAGGTAGAGAGGGAGGTTTTTGATTGGTAACAACAACTAAAATGATTTAGAGGTGTTGTTCCTTTTTTTTTTCTTTTTTTTTTTTTTTTACAGTATCATACAGTTTCTTAATATCATACAATTAACCACTGTAGAGCTCCAAATAACAGCTTTCCCACTAAAGGTAAGAAACTGATCTTGAATTGGACATAAGTTGTTACTTAAGTGATATCAGAAGGCTGGAAAAGGCTTTGTGTTACATTGCAAAACCAAGCAATGTTTTTGCATGCATGCTCAAGTCTTCCTCAGGTCATCTAAGTACTAGCTGACTCCTCTGATTACTACAGCACATACTACACTTGACTGTTCATCCAGTCTGTCATATACATTCGACAAATATTCGTGGCCTAACAAAAAAACAATACACCCAAGCTGGAAATAGATATCACATGTCAATCTTTGTTGTCCTAACTCAATGTTGACATGTATATCTACAGTATAAAAACCTATCTTATACTAAGGTCACAGGGCAGCAGTCAACCAGAAAACTTATCCTTGCCTGGAGGACCTATCAACTAGGAACCACAAATAATCCAAGATAACATACCCAGAAAACTCTATCCAGCAAAAATTGAATTAAATTATGCTTAAAAAACTAGCCCACAACAGAAGATAATTGCTGACCCCTAGTGTACTGTGTTAAAATTGTCTATGTTGCCTTAAATGCTGCAAACAAAAAAACAACAAATAAAACACAATGACAAACTAGGATTTCACTTGTCCAGTTTGTTCATCCATTTCTTCCAGTTATCTTCTCAACAGACACTGGACCAGCACTGTGACAAGGATGTATTCCTTTGTCCACAAGTGATCTCTGACTGACGCAAAACACAGTACACTCTGGAAGCAGAGGTTATCCCCTTTTTGATATCAGGTGTCGAAAACCAGGTGTAGAAATCTCTGCAAAAACAAAGGTTAAACTTGGAAGCTTTCAACGCAGGATTCCTAAACAAAATTAATGTTTTACTAGCTGAGATTGCTGTTTCTTGTACACTGGACGCTGCCATTGTCACACTGCAGAGTAAACACTCGGTAAAAAATACACTAAAGGACGCATTCTCATGAAGATTTGAATTCTCTGATTACATGATTTAGTTGACTGCATGATGAGCGCAACATGCTGAACTTGAAACTAAACATTTGGAGGCATCAGTAAGAATTAGGATGTAATGTGAAATTGCACAATTTCTTCTCACTTTATTAGATTCAAGCAGGCATTAACTGTTCAGAAGACATCCCCGGTCATGTGACTTACTCCTGGCTTTGGTACCAAAAATACCAAAAATATTTCTACAACACAAAACATGCTGCAAAGACACACATTCTATAGTGGCTCCATAAGCGCTGAATACAACACTATATTATAGCTGGATAAATATAAATAAAATTTGTAGTGATTGGAGCCATATTGTTACTAATCCAGAGTATTTCACTCTAGTGCCAGATGAATAAATAAATGAATGAATAGGTTCTTTTTAAGCTAAAGTAAAAACAGTACAGACTAAAATCACTAGGTGTACGGTAGATGTGTATAGGCTAATCAGAATTAACCAAACTGAGTTTTAATGTACAGCATTTGTGTTACCAGAGGTCAAAGATACAAAAGATGATGCAGTAATTCTCCCAGAGAGACCAGCATCCTGCAGTCGTCCTGTAAATTCCTCCTATAAACACCTTACAGCTTGTTGTTTACAAGCTGTAAGGTGGAGACTGAAGGATAAAGTGTCAGTAAAACCCTTTAGGAGCTTTAGTTACATTACTGTAATGTAATAGAGGTAACACAGTAACTACACATCACAAGAATGGTAAGATGTTCAAGTTGAAAACTGCAAGCATATTCTTTGCACTATCCAATCAGCAAGCTTTTAAATGCAAAACGTATAAAATGCTTAAGCTCATGTAACAGAACTCACAAGGTAGTCAGTAAAAGCAGCTTTCTGAGTGTTATTTCAGTGTGGGTTTTGTCAGGGTGTGACAGAGTGATGTCCAAAATCATACCATCAGCAACACCTTCAAGACAGTAGCACGAAAATAATCGAACACCAACATAGATAAGGCTTTAAATTGCTGATGATATTGACGTAATAGGAAAAACAAAGGTACAAACCAAGTTTATTGCTCTATAATTAGCAAAAACAAAGGCTTACATGATAAATTGTTACTGTGCAAATGTGACAATGTCAAGCAAAGGTAACAATGGAACAAAGAAAAGTCATATTCAGGCTTCGATATGATCTTTAAATGTGTACATCAAACTAAAGCTTTGGTTATAATGGCAGGTGTCTTGTTGGCCTATCTTTTATAATTTAGGCTTAAATTACTAAAGGATTTATTCACCTTAAAAGCAACAACTAAAACTGTCCACTCGGTGGTGCTGTTTAACCAGTAATACTGTGACGTATTAGCTAACCGGCAGGAAAGTAGATTATTATCTGTCAAAAGTAGGACCCTAGTTGAGGAGGGGAAATTTTAAACTACTACTACTACTACTACCACTACTACAACTATCACTACTACAACTACTAACTACTACTATTACTACTACAAAGAAGGAAACATCTATTATCTAACATTTATGTTGCAATCAAAGTATGAACAGTTTAATTATGAAATTAGGCATTAGTACTGTTATACATAAAAGTAAAGGATACTTTATTTTATGTATAATATAAATATACATAAAATATCGTCCACTTAAGAACTCAACAACCAAATTGCGGATATTAACAATCACATAAAATGATAGATTTTTGCAAAGAAGCAAACTGTTATCTCATTAAATATTAATTTATGTATTTATTATTAAATGAAACTTCACATCTTTTCTTTTATCTTTGGAAGTAGGAATGGTCTGGTAAGAAATACAAAATTTTTAGATGATCAATCTGCCTTGATAAATAACATAATGACTTGTATGAGTCTCTTCAATTAAACAATCTGGTTTTTTTTTTAAAATCACTGAATAGTTTGAGATCAGCCTGCCCACCGGTAGTGCACTTTGTGGATAAACATGAGGTCCCAACATTTTAAAAGACATTTGATGAAATTTATTTCTACAAAAACTACTGTTTGCCAAACTGAGGAAGGTATTATCATCTCTTGAGCAGGCTGACCTGAGAAGTGATTTTGGCACAAAGTAAATAAATAAAACTTTAGCATTTAAACCAGGGCCTTGTGGATAACAGACCTACACTGCCACCAAGAGGTGGAACCTGTAAACGCTTCACTTTTGCGTCCGAGTTCGTCATTAGAGAAGACGATTTCTAAGACACAGATGGGAGATCCTTGGTTGACGAAAGAATAACTGGAACGTACAATGTTTTAGAAGAGGATGTTATACATTTATTATTGAACCAGCTTTTGAAATCCAAAAGACAGGGTAAGGGATTAAAAAATCATTGCACTACTTAATAAAGTATTACTAGAAGTAACTCTCATACAAAATGTACAAATGTTTGTTAAAAATTTCATTATCATCATAACAGGCCTTCAAATGATTTTGGTTACAAATAAAATACATAATGAAACTACTATGACACCATTTTAATTATAGAGTTTCATAGAGTTTGAAGGAAAAATATTCAAACAACCCAGCGACTTGCATGGAAAAGTTTAGCAAAATGAATTGATAAGCACGAATCATACTGGTTTGCACCATTTTCTGAAAAGACATAAATAGTGGGACTGAGGTAATTGCTAGTGTACCAAGCAACAACAACAAAAAAAAACAAAACTGTCCAACACAAAACAATCCTAAGACACGAAATGGATGCATACAGTCACAAATATGACCCCTAAGAAAAAGAAACGATGACAGGAAATATCATTTCCATTGATTCCCATGGCTAATACATAATTTTATACACTGACAACACTGAAGAAGAGTTTTATAAAGTGATGTTCTTCCCAGATATTGATGCACTTTGCATTTTCTGAAAAGTAAAAATCTGGTTTGAACAAATATATTGGTCTGATGTGATGACAGTCAGGAGATACTTGGAAAAAAATGAAGTTGTACAGAAGGCATCTCAGATGTAAGACACTGCAGGTGCCTGGCTGAACTTTCCACAACACACTTCTGTTTTTGCAGTCTCTACTGGATGTGGCCTGCGTTAGGTAGTCGTCTACACATAAAATACCAGTCGTGATAAATAGTGATAAATTACATTTGAAAGTCTTATGTGTGCTTGAGGTGAACTTATTTGAGTTACATTATGACATGCTGACATACGGCTTTACAGTGGAGATGCATTAGTAACATACGCAGACCAAAAACGTTTAGAAATATGAGAATATAAAAGGGTTGACATGTTGGGATACTGAAGAAAATATAAGTTTTTAATGCATTCACGTCTGTTCTCACACACACACTCTGTGAAAATTGTATCAGTGGTTTGATCAGAATGAAAAAAGCATGTAGGTCTCAAATCTAAATATTAAAGTGCTGAAGTGTCAAATCCACCAGTGAAACAGTAGATTTAGCCGTGACCTTATAAGCCTCTTCAAACTTGTTTCCTGTCAGTGATGGAGAAAATGTGTGTTATCTGCCAACACTTACAGAAGGTACCACGACAGATACAGTCACATTTTCAAAAATCTTATTCCCAAAGGAAAACTAGCTAACTGAGCATGGACAAAAGTTTTGTTGTTTGAATGAATCTCCATAGTTCTGTAAAATCTAACTTTACATAATACAACTGGAGAAAGCTTAGTGGATATGTAGAGATGGTGATGAATGACCCAGATCAGTTTTCTTTATTTTTGGGAATACTGTATCACAAATGTCTTTCAAAAACCCTAAACCTTTTCAGACAAGAACAATGTAGATGGGCAAACACAGTGATGGAGACAGAAATGTAAAGCATATTAATAATATTTGCTTTAAACAAAATCGACAGAAAAGCATTGTTCCTGCTCCTAAACTTTCATTTTTAACTTTGATTCTTGCTGTAATGGTCTGAAGTTACCCGATGGGGATAAATCAATTTGGAGTGGAAAAAAAATATTGGAAATGAACAGGACTGTAACACATGAACTGCATAAATACCACAGAAGGAGTAACTCACATCCACACACTGGCACACACGCACACACATTCAGAGAAAATAAAGTGTATATTTTTTTTCACTGTTCCAAAGTAGTTCATTCTTTGACACACAGTTTACAGTAACTTTGTCTCACCCCATACAGGCTGCTCTGATGCTGAGGAATGCAAGAATACACAAAGAAGAAATTAAAGTGACTCATTCTGTTCAAAATTATAATGAGTCTAATGAAAAGGACAGTCTCCGCACGCCATGATGTGAATGCTTAATTATAACCAGAACAATAACAAAATTATCAGAATCTTTGGACTGCCAGTTTTCTCTAAATGTCTGTTAGTACAGCAACACAGAACTTTTTCAAATAAGCCTTTTTCTTCTCTTATTCACCAAGAAGACTGAGCGGATCCATTTGGAAGGGCTCATGTCATTAAAAAAATACAAACATATATGTCCACCTGCACATGACACTGTGTATATTTCCAAGGCCATTCATAGTGAGCAGTAACCATCAACAGAAGGCAGAGTAGTAGGGCATAATTAGTCCAAAACAGAAGGCCTGTGAAGTCCAGAGATAAAGTGAAAACGAGTCAGCAGAAAGTCTCCACACTGTTAAATGCTAATTCCAGGTGAGAATTACTGTTCGGTGTCTGCGGGATGAACAGTAAAGAATTGAGGAGCAATGGTCCCAGTTATGCGGCAGACTGTGCAAGCCGAGGCGTATGATAAAAGGTATAGAAGTTCACTGATTGGTTGGTGCATCCAAAAGGAAGTCAGGGATTGTGAGTGTTGACATGAGGTCACTCAGAGTCCCGCTGGACCTCAGAGGCATCGGCTCGACAGATAGGACACGTCCGGTTGGCCTGGAAGAAAGAAAAAATAAAGAGTTAAAGTGAAAATAATAATGACTGCAGCAATCAGAGAATGCCAAGACATAAAAAAATAAATTTGTTGTGCCATGTTCTCATAGGATCAAGCTTAATACAGTAAAAAGGTAATACATTTTCTGTTACCTAAGCAAAATAATGTCTTTCCTCACCTTAAGCCACTTGTCTACACATTTGGCATGGAACTCGTGATTACAGGGTAATACCCTCAGGAGTTGGCGAGACTCAAAGTCACACATACATACCACACACCTGTAAGACAAAGGATGGAAGCTTTTTAACACTGTCTTGCAGTAACATTTTGAATCATCCCAAACACCTGCAGCAACCCATAAGACAAATGCATCACGCTACTCACAGTGTTTGTTCAGACTGATGGTTGTTGGGGTTGAACCTGTATGACGGAAGCTGTTCTATATCTGCCTTCGTTAGACCTCGCGGCTTAGCCTCTCCTAGACGTTCTGCGAGGTTCAACAGGGCCTGAGGGTTCCACACAGAGAGAGAACGTTTAGAAAAAATCATCACAGAATTACCAGCAGTTTGAAAACTGGGCTCTCTTCCAAAGACCATGCATCATGTGATAGCACTGTTGGTTGAATGCTGTGGCAGAGGTGTGTCCTACCTCATAGTTCTCCACCTCTCCATCATCCACATCCAGCTCTAGACTGATAGCAGGGGCCACATTTGGGGGCACAGGAAGCATTGACCTGCAAGGTGGTTGACAATAAAAAGCTTAGCACATTTTTATCCCCACTTCGAGGTCAAATTCGCATGTATGGTTCGAACATGAACCTGACGAACTGAAAAAACACTTACAAGAAATAAGGCAGGAAGCTGGGGTGGTAGGGAGATGGCGGTATAGCCTGCTGAGAACGGAAACGCCGGCTTGTGAATCGACGAGGCATAAAGTGTGGATAGGGCTGTGAAAGACAGAAGAGAGCTAATTTATTACACTCAGGGTAAAATCCCCATGTTTTAACAATCCTACATAATAATCCAAACAAATACACAATTTGATTAATGTACCCACCACTGTAAAAAGCTCCTGTGACAGGGGGTCATGGTGTGAAAGGAATTGGAGTGGCGTAGAGGGCGGCAGGGTGGAGGGAGGCTGGGGGTGATGGTGGTGATGGTGATGGTGGGCATAGCTGAAGCCTCCACCCACTGAAAGCTGCTCTCCCAGAAGCTCAACCTCATTTTCGATCCTCTGTAATGGCTGAAATTTAACGACAACAGCATAACAAGTGTTATGATGGGCCAAAGCTAGTTGCTGTTGGGTTTCTTGGCACCAGTTAATGTAATGTGGCATTGAAAATGAGAAAAAAATAAATTGCTGTTATGTGTTGTAATATGTATCAACTAAACAGAAAAACAGAAGTAATTTACTCTATAACTTCCCCAATTTCTCTGTAACTTTAATTAGACAAATAGGCATGACACCTCGTTGACCGGAGAACCCTAAAGAGGCTAAAAACTGTATGGTAAGATAGTATTGTACCTTTTTTTTTTTTTAAATCCAGTGTTTTTGTCTTCTGAATTTATCTAAGTATACCCTTTGTATATAAAGTGAATTCACTGCAAATATCATTTAAGGTCAGCAGGCATACCCATATTATCATATCAGAACTGGCACAGTTTTCTTTGGCTTCATAAAACTACAATAAGCTGCAACTTTCAAAAATTACTAGCTTTCCAATGCTTGAAATTACTTTAAGGTACAAAATAATGCAAGAATGCAAAATAATATATTATAGTTAGGGGAAAAAATGTAATGGTTTACATACCGATCGCGGCTGTTGTGTCTGGAAAGGCAGGAACTGTCCGGGTGTGGGGAGATGAGGTGGGTGGTGAGAAAGGTGAGGCGGAGGGGGAAGCAGGAACTGAGGATCACTGGACAGCAGTGAGGGGAAGGCATAGGGCACTGGCAAGTGTTGCATTGAACATGCCTGTAGCATCTGGAAAAGGGCAAAAGAGCAAAAAAGAGAGAAAAGACAAGAGAGAGAAGTTTTAGTTGTATGTTTTCTTTCTGCGGTAACTGTAATGTGCATAGTCTTGCCACAAGGTGGCAGCCACAACTGGAAAAACTAACAAGCATCTTCAAACAGGAAAAAATGCTGCTACAATTTGTAACAACTTTCCTCATGTACACTTGTCTTTTTCTTTGGTGAGCTATGGTAGAGACTGTACAGCACAAAGTATACTTTTGACTCACAAACAAACCCACACACTCCGACAAAAGTGCACACTGCTATATTCCTCTCACCGGGTGGTAGTGTTGTCCAGTGCTGAAGACCACACTGCAGGCAGGGACCTGTTGTTGTGACGAGCAGGTGGGGGGGAGATGCTGACCGCTACACAAAGGCGCTGCGAGACCATGAGGAGGAACTGGGGTCACTGTGTAGGAAACCGGTACACTGCCCTGCTGCAACTGGGGAGAAACCATACCACAGTTAACACAGCCTCATACACACCTTCAATGACTCCTACACAAAAATTTTAAATATTTGAAGACTAACCTGTTCATGCAGGTCCATAACCATGGCTCCTTGCTGCTGCTGTGATGCATGATGCTGTTGCTGATGATGATGGTGGTGGTGGTGGGCAGCCGGGTGCAGTAGCCGTGGCGACAAAGTGGGGGGATGGAAGGCTCGGGGCTCCTCTGAAACTGCCCCTCCGCCACCAGCAGTGGGAGGCTGGCCATAAGTACTGGGGGTGTGCGTTGGGTATGTCTGGTGTGTGGAGGGATGTGGGTTGTGGTGGTAGTTTTCATCCTGGAGCTCTGTGGGTGAAAGGCGAGGAGCGGGGCCTGGGGTGTAGGGGTGGTGATTGGAAGGCAAGTGACGGGACGGTCTGGAGAGACGGCCACGCTGACGCCTTGCTGGTGGGCTGCAAGTTAGAAGAAGGACAGTTTTAAAGTCGGCACCCTGGGGTAACTTGTCACAGTGGAAATGCAGAAATCAAGAAAAACCTTACCTGCGTCTGTGCCGAGCAGGAGTGAGGCAACGCTCCTGGTGGTAGTGTGTGTGGGGGTGAGGCTGTCTCCGACTTTGGGGTCCTGACTCCCAGGGGCGGATGGGGGGAGAAGGGGTGGATGGTGGGGGGGCAGATGAAGTTAGCTGTTCCAACACGGACTGACTGGACAGCCTTTGGCGCTTTGGACTGGGGCTTTCCTCACTCTGCAGAGGGAGGGGTGGAAAATGGAGGAGATGGATAGGGCAGATGGGTATTGCAGTTAGTGACCAATAGCATTCATGTCAAATAAACCAATTTCACTATACAGTCCCTGGGCCTATAAGACATGCTATTGCATAGACACTACGCTCCTTTTGTGACTCATGGCATTTCCTGTATGATCCAGTGTGTGTGCTCATATGTGTTTGTGTGCATGTGTTTGTGAAAGAGAGCGCATTACACCACCAGCACTCAGAGGCCCTGAGGGTTCAAAGTCACTTCCTCTTGGCTCGAGGAAATGCAAACACAAGGCAAGCACTCACAAGCCCATGTGCGTATTACAAGTACACACCCTCAACTGGATAACTTGACAAATACTTTCTCGTAGAGTCAAAAAATAAAAAATTCAGAGATGCACGCAAAAGCAGTGAGATAGCTGAACATGTACTCAGCTCAGGTTTAGACTGACTCAGGAGTTATCATATACCGATTCAATCCTATCGACTCATTTGTGACTCATTTCACTTACTGTCAAACAGTGACTCTCACACTTGGCTCTTGGTGAGGCAAGAACACACACACACGCCCATGTGTCAGTTCTTAGTCATTCCCCCTTACGAGGAACTTCGCTGTGCTCTCAAGAACACAGGTTCTTTAAGAGATACCACACACACATTGCCCCATCTCAACACTTTCCCCCCCTTCTACTTACTTGATCCCTGCTTCCACCTCCCCTCTTCGTGGGAGAGACACATTGTTAAAGTGTGATAAAAATGACTCAGCGGCTGTGACTTTTTAGCACACACACACAGACATACACATCCACAGCTCAGCAACCTTGAGAGCAGTGTGATAGCTAACAGGAAACAGCTGGAGAGCAGACTGCAGAAACACACACATGCACACACACACACAGTTATGGAAACGCCTGCAGACATGCGCAAATTCACATTCACACATGGGCAGCTGCCACTGTTTGAGTTCTACAGCCTATAAAGAACAATACCTTCTGAAGCTCTTTAAAGGCAAGCTCTACTGTTTTAACAAAAACCAGAACAAAATGTATTTTGACTGTAGGGCCAAAAGAGACAGTACACTAATGGCTCGCTCCAAGTACTGGATGTGACCTGAGCTTGACCAGTTTATGGAAAAGATAAACAATAACAATGACTTCATTTAGTCTTGACCAGAGTGAACTGAATGATAGGAGAGAACTGGAAAAGAGGAAGAAATAGAAGTGAATTGGAGCAAGAGTGTAAGATTAGCAAAGCTGTAGCCCAGTGAAAGCTTCAAAGCCCACATGGTCCTGAATGACAGAACAAATATGAGTAGTAGTGAGGTTTAGACACCACAATGTTGAGTATGTCTTTTTTTAGATGCTATGTAAATCACCACAGACCTGAACATGTGAATCCAAGATGAGTGTAGTATCAACAAACTTGCCACATTTGGCCTTCTAATTGTTTGACTGATTGTCTTTGATTTTCTTTGACAGGTAGAAGTGGATATCAGGAGTTAACCAATTATCAGCATAGTCAGTTAGCTCATTGAATATTCATCCTTTTTCCAATTGCAGGTATTGTATTGTTTTGTCTGATACCCATTAAAATAAATCAGTTTAAAAATGTGCTACTATCTGTAATCACTCTGGGACTTTGGCAATATCTCTCCCACAGCTGTAATAGACTATCAACACTGACGAACAAATGATGAATTTTTTTTATTAAAAATATGATAAACATATATTAAACAAAGGCATTTCTACAAAGTTATGTGTTGGAGTTTGTGTTACTCTAAATTTTGACACCAAGATTTTCATTATGACTGAAAATGTACATTGGTCACAAATAATCCGTATAGGCCTTGAAAAAAACATATCGCTCAAAAAATACTTGATATTACATGGTGCATTTAAATGACTGCATGTTTTATGTTAAAATCTTATTTTTAAGAGTCACAATCTTTACTCACTTGGTTAAACAAATCTGATATTCAAGGTTGCCACTGATTTAATTTGGAAAAAAAAAACAAAACTTTGTAATATGAAAACTCTTTTGTCAAACAACGATATTTGAACACAATTTAAAGTACAAAAAGTACCCATGCTATGCTAATGAGTTTGACTTAACCGACCCTAAATATCAAAGACGAAGGACAAGAAAGCCTTTAAGAGTAGACTATGAATAGGATGAGTCCTCCTTAGCTTATATGTCTTTTAAAAGAATATTGCCAGACAAGTATTCAAGGTGAGGGGCCAAGTAAGAGCTCTCAAAGGCTACTTAAACAAGATTAAAGACAAACGTACCTTGTTGGATTCACCTCTGTTATGTGTGTGTACACATACATATGTGTGTGTGTGTGTATGAAGTCATAACAAAATTTCTTTTTTGGGAAATTAAAAACACCACTTGATGAAAGTTGATTATCAAGTCACACACAGACAAGATTAAGTGTGCAAATGTGTCAGTGTGTTTTTAAAAAAATGAGAAGAGCAATGTATTTTATCAAAACCAATATGTGAGAAAACACACACTGTCTACTTTATGCCCATTACAGCATTGGATGGAGGGCACCAGCGATCCACCCCCACCCCTTAAGATTTCTCTCGACAATGAGCCTCTCTCTTCCGACCCAACACCCCACAACCTCTCTACCAGCCTCACCCCAACCCTAAAACCCTAGGGACATCTACTGTGCCCATTTTCATATCTAAGCCAGCCTCTTCCACCATCTCCACCACACTCTCCCCACCCTCCTCAACAACCTCTTCCCATCCCCCCTTTTCCTTCCATCAGATAAGCTAAACCCATCTATAGTTCCCCTTGCACCCTCTCTTTTTCCTCTTGTCCGTCTGCCCTGTCTGAGACCTTGGCTTGAAATCTGACGGGACAAGATAGGTTCTTCAGGAGGACAAACACATACAGTTGGTCTTAACACATGCAGACTATTGCACATTGGTATGAAAGTTTGATGGGCCTGTCTACCCACGTTAGTGGGAGGGGAGCATTGTCAGACAAAGGAGTGTATGTGTCCTCAAGCAATACCCCATACCATAGCCGTATGTTTCAACAGAATGCTTGGTGTGAACATATACATGCCTGGTCCATACGGCTTTAGACAAACGCTATAAAATATATTTTTTGAAATAGCCAACACACGCAGGCAAAAAAATAGGCACAGTGACTCCCAGCATTATGCTCTATGGCTGATATTGAAGCATATTCTGCAGCGCTCACAGCGTGGAGACCGCACACACATCCTCCCATTCCTTCTCACTATGTCCACATTCAGTGTGTGCACAGACCAGACTGGACAGATATCCTGAGGCAGAAGTACAGACACACCCTTCCACATTCTATTTCACTGTGTCCACATTTGGGGTATGCATGCATCTACTCACACACACAGTAACTCTGGCCAACAGCTGTTGTTTCTTTGATGTCAATGCTAACAACCAAAATAATAAAAGAGGCCCACGTACAGCATGCAAATACACATCTAAGAAATACAACTGAGAACAGGTTTCTTTTTCCAGCTCTAGATTTTGTTCATGAAGGTACACACAGCAAACACGGTCATTTGCTTTAACAGATTCATTAATATTTGCAGACATGCTTCCACTAACACTCAAACACTTCTCCCTCCCCCACTTATTTTCTTTCCATCAACAAGATTTCAAAGCCCATTTTGTTTCCTCTGCCACTGTTCCTCCCTTCCTTCCCCTCCCTTACCCATTCCCCTCCTTTTGCTTCTCTCACTCCAACCAAGTTCCACAGCTGGAGGTGAAATCATTAGCAATACCCCCTCCCTGTTTTTGGCCTCGCCTCCCTCCCTCCCTTCCCTCTCTCCCTCCAAGCTTTCTGCAACACCTTTCTCAGCATCCTGCCTCCCCTCTTCTCCTTTTTCACTGTTTTTCACTTCATTGGCTTGCTTTTAGCACAGACCTTCACTTGTGATAAGGACTATCATTGACTGAAGTACACTTGTATACTCCATTACTGAAATGACTAGTAACACTATGTTAAACATAAACATACTATGTACCATCCTTTTAAATGTAAGTGTACAGTTTCTAAAAAATAATATCAACCCTTAAGGCAAAAAGGAAAACTATATGTTTAGTGAATGTACTGTAAATACTGAATGCATCATCCAGCAACTGGCTGTAAACAGAAAGTTTACACAACTGGCCATCAACTGTTTATTGAAAGGAACAGTCTGCTCCTACTTTGCCCTTTCCATCACATTAAAATAAGCAAAAATGGATTGGAGCAATGCCAGTGCAACTATCTATAAAGATTCTTCTTAAATAACAAACATGCAAAGTACATTTCTCTAGGCCTGTACGGTAGAGTTGCCACAAGCCTTCGTTGCTGCAGTCACTTTAAACTTGTATAATGTATAAATAGTGACATACCATGTATAAGTATAAGTATTTCAAAACATGGTTAACAGCCACAGAGTGTGACATAGTCAACGACATTAAGCACTTCACAAAACTGAAGCTTCAGGCCCATCACTGCAGAAAGGGACAGAAAAATGTTGCTATTGCTGGTATTTAGAAGTTTGTGTGGCTTACCTTATCACTCTCCTCTCCATAGGCATGGTCTGGGTGCCAGTGGTAGGACCCACCAGAGGCTCCTGCACATGGAAGGAAAGAGCAGAACAGGTCAGACATAACATGCCTTAAAAAAATCTGACTTTAGGAAACTATTGAATTTATTCATTACTGTGTATATGTGTGATCCATAAAGAGAGCAACTCTTCATTTTCTTGAGATTCCAAAATAAAATGTGGCATCCAGAGCTGACTTGGAGTTGCTATTTGAGCACAATGGCCTTGAGTTCCTTCAGCATTTAAAATATGCCACTGAAAACACTGTCTTTCTTTAAGTATAACATCAGTCAAAGTATTTTTCTAGGCTTTCCAATATTAAGAGGTGGTTTTGAATGTATTTCACAAGTATGTGCAACTTGTATTGTATAGTATAGTGTTTTACAATACAATGAACAAAACATGTTGCCAATACCTTTGTTGGAAACTGATAGTACCATAATACCCAGTCAATGTGCTGGAGACCCCTGTTTATCTACGTACAATGCATTTAATCTTTTTGTTGTTATTGTTCTAACGCAACTTGGATTTAATACTCAACAGCAAAAAAACAATGACAACATGTTTGTGAGAAGGGACCACAAAAGTGACTGAAACACATATGTTGCCCTCTTGTCTCAGATCGGAGCTGGTAGATGTTGGTGCGCGCACACACACACACATATGCACACACAAAAAAATAAACACAGTAATCCTGGATTAGATAAGCTTTCTGATGATACCGCTGCTTGCATCACAGCTAAGACTTTTACTCTTTTGTTTTTCCACAATCCTTTCATCTTTTTATTGTCTTTCTATTTATTCTGGCTTTTGTTATCCCTTTGTCATGGGGACGTCTTTGGTTGGGGACGTCCTCACCACAGATGGTGGCAGTGGTATACATACCAAGGGTAAGTACTCCCAAGGGCACTCCAGACAAGGCTATCTTTACAATGGAGATGAAGAAAGCTAAACTGGAAGGGAATATATGCAAAAAAAGGCTTTTAAAAGAGAATTTTTCACCTATCGGCTGTTTGTTTGTGGGATTCTTCCTGCTCACAGCCTCCTTCTTTGAAGTAAAGCTATGACTGACAACAAAGAAAAGAGAGGGGAGAGAAAGAAGAGGCAGACAGAGTGAGGTTTTCACAACTGAATTCCTCAATCCTTAAAAAGCCTTTCCTCTCATACTCCAATCCCTAGAGCAAGCAACATAAATGGATAGAAAAGGGTGAGGTAAGTAAAGTTTATGTAGTGTAGTTTAAAAAAACGACTAAAAGGCTATTTCCACTGAGATGAGTTGGGACGGAGTACCTGTGAAGCATTCATGGGACTCACTGGCTGCACGGCACTCTTCTGTATGACACTCATTCACTGATCACAATAGGCAAAAATCCAGCTCCCTCCCTGAATGTGGTCTCACTTGCACATTGTCAGAATCTTGTAAATTGAGTCAGAGACGAGTCATTCAGTCCAAGTCACTCTATAGAGCCCAATACAGAAGCTTCAGAACGGGTTTAAAATGTTTCAATGACATCATGCCCACTGTTGGACTAACAGACTGAACATAATTTAGATTTTGCAGTTAGGGGCCTCAAGGAAAGATGGTGGTGTTACAACATGAATTACAATGTGAATTACATTGTGTTTAAACAATACTGATGCGGAAGATTTTATTAATAATGTGACATTTGAACTACAGTAATATGAAAGATTTTTAACATGTACAAACTTCATTAGCAGTGAGGTATTCTGTGTAACAACAGTGTCTTAGTCGCGTTCCTCCTGCTGCGACAGGGTCATTGTTGACATGTACAGTATATGTAGTGTTGCTTGTGTAGCCTACAGTATACGGGAGAAAAGTGACAGCTGGACCTGGAGACAGCAGCACAGCTCAAGAGACTTGAAGACAAGAACCAGAACAGGACTGTCAGCACGAATACACTGCGACCGATAGCTTAGTACAGACCACAATCAGGAAGATACAGACAACTTAAGCACACAAATAATACACAAACACACACAGCATGTAGTAAACACAGGTGGAAAAGTAGTGGAAAAAAAAGCATGAGGATGACTGGAGGGAAGAATCTGGAATGATTATATTGATTAAAAACTAATAATAATCAATTAGAAATAAACTGCATATAATCGAAGCACATTTACGATAAACCACAAATTAAATTTGGACTACAAGTTTAATTCGTGTCTTAAAAATAGATTTTCATTTTTCGTGTAAAAGAAGTCTTAATCATGGTGGAGAAAACAAACAAGCTGTGAAGCTGTGTAAATGCAGAAAAATTGCTTTGACAACATCAGGCCGCTAACTTGCAACTTTGTAAACTTAAAGTTGGGATGAAACAGCATCCATCATATGGTGGTTTTCCACTGCAGGAACTCATGTGCAAGGTGGTGTGAATGTTTATGGGAACCCCATGACTGGACTTCCAGTCTTTCTGTTTCCATTGCAACATAGAACTTTTAGCTTCAGCAGCGACGTTAACTCAGAGTGCCAAAACAATGACAAATAGTAACTACTGGGGGTAACTTCAATTTGTTGAGCATGTAGAAAACACTACAACTGAGGTTATATGGTCAATTTTATGTTGTTAATGGCGATGTTAGAGAAGAGGTTCTTACTACTTGAGGAGGATATTAGCGAGCAGAAAAATGGTTGTTGTCCTCTCTGAGTTTAACCCGTCCGCATCAAGCCCCACACAGCAGCTTTCTGGGGTAAAAGAAGTAACCTGAAGTAGGCATTTTTCCCCCCTGAAAACAGCTCAGAGGTTCAGGCTGTCCTAAAACTGTCTGAAAGTTCCTTTAGTGAACAGCTTACAGACAGGGGTGTGGTTGTGTGATCAGGATATAGTCAAAGGTAATGAGAAATCTGGTGCTTTTTGTATGACTACATAATGCCATACTGCAATTAGTGTAGGAATAATCAGATCAACAGTCTGCCTCAAGAATAGGAATTAATATTTTTTAATTAAAACATTTCAGTCTCTTTTCTGTCATAAAAAGCATGCAATATGAAATAACAGGACTTACTGTAGAAGCACAGAAATGACACACTACAATCCAACTCTCGACTTTGAAAGACACAGCACAAAATCTAAATATTTATTTAACTAAATATTTCCTAAAAAGTTCACTTCAATACGTGTTATACAAACATAAGAAAAGAATGTCTGCCATCCAAGCCAGGTTCAGTGACTATGTTCAGAGTGAACAGTTTGCAGACCACATAAAACCATCCAATTTTCACACTCAACCACACCACCCCAATGGCTGCAGATAATTGCCATTGACTTCAGTTGTTTGCGCTGGAAAACCAGCATAACGGTGATGCGGAGGAGAGGATGAAGAGGGAGTGTGAAGGAGAGAAATGTGGGTGACAAGAAAAGGGCAAAGTGGAGGTACAGAAGAAGAGGACAGGCCTGGAGATGCACATGAAAGGGTGAGAGCACTGAGGAGGAAAGGGAGATGGGACCAGACATGGAGTGGAGGGAAAAAACATAAGGAAACGACTGGAGGGAGAGAGCAGTGGAGGGTGAGAGAACAGCCAGAGAGAGGGAGCAGGGTGGGGGTTGTGGCTTCCCCTCTTGACTGCTATTGATTTTCTGTAAGCCTCAGAGTGCATCAGCTATTTCTATCCATTTCCTCCACCTCTCCCTCCCTTTCTCATCCCTCCCCCCTGCACTCAGCTCAGACACCCTCCTTACACATCCTCCTCCTCACACTCTCCATCACTTCATCACCATGCCTCCCAGCCACCGATCTATTTCCCTATCTGCCGGCCTGTCTCTCTCCCATATATCCCTGCAGCTTTATCGCACAGCATCCACGTTTCCCTTCCTTGCCCTATCGTACCATCTCTGTCCACAATCTCCATCACCCTCTCTTTTGCAGTCTTTCTCCGTTAAACTACCTCTTCCTTGCTCATGTCAAAACAGAAAAACACAGGAGAGAGTGGGTGAATATAAAGAGTGGTTGAATAGATAAGATGAATGACAAGTGACTGAACAAATCACCAGCTTGACAAACAGGAAAATGCACTGAAGCCACATAAACTTGTGTAGAACGTGTACCTATTCACATGGCAAAAACAGAAAGTTTTAAAAAACATTTTTAAAAATAACAAATGTAACATATGTGCTACACACACATATATACGCACCTCTCACATCACCCCGCCTCCTGAACACATGTCACAGCACACTCCACACCCTTGTGCAAAGCAGTCAAGTAACAAGCTGATATCTAGGCTTAAAATAGGCGGGCATGTAGCGCTTGCCCAGCCATTACCTGCTACGCATGTGCTTTACGGCAGAAGAGTGTGACTGCAAGTGTGCGTATAGAAATGGGAATGATTCTACCTTCTCTCCCACATGATTGTCCTCCTACCTCTCCCTTCTCATTATTTTTCTCATTATCTTCTTTTTTGTTGTTAATGATGAAGTCCTTGAGGCTACCCCTCCATCCTGCACTTCCTCTCAAGTCTGAGAATTTGCATCCCACAATCTGCAAACATGTGCATGTGTTTGCAACATACTTGAAGTAAAGGTATTTTGAATATAGGCAGCAGCACTGACTTGATCAAAATGAGAACATGAAGAAGAAAAGGAAAACTGAAGATGGGTGCATGTCAACAAATTCACATGGTTATGAGCTTACCAGAAACCCCCTATGCATATTCTTTTGAACCTTTTCTATTGTTTAATATGGAGAATATATACCTTGGCATCTTTTGCTACGTGATATTAACAGGTCGTTATGGCCCAATACTTCCCCATCAAGCTAATGTCATTTATATCAGCTAATTTTACAAACATCACTGATTTGTTTGGCTTTTACAGCAAAAAAGAGCAAGTAAAAGTGACTATTTCAAAAATATTTAAATCCCCCCTCCACTTAAAAGTATGTATGCATGTGCAAATATTGATATTAGAAATATTCCTCTCTTTTCAACAGGGAAGTTTTTCTGTGCTCTCCTCAAATCTGAGTACAAAGAATTATGAATTAGTCATAGGTAGCTCCTAAACGAATATAAAAAAAATAACCTTTAAAATGACAGTTTTGACTTAGAAAAGACCTTTCAAGGTAGTTTAAAGCATGCCATCAGAGGCCCCAAACGCACAAATGCATTAGCAGCTCAAGGACAATACCTGCCTGAATGCACCGTCAGCCCTGTCCAGTTTCACCGCTAGTTACAGCTCCATAGAGGATATTTTATTAGTCAGCAAGAGCATTCCTATTGGTTGATTTTTCAGCGAAATTTTCCATCTAAACATCTTAATTTGTGTGCCATCTACCTTTGCTCTCGTTTTCACTTCTGTCAACTTCTTCTCAGCACATGAGAATGTTTTGACAGTGACAGTATTTTGTCTGTATGCACATGTTTTCTGACAGTCCTGTTCCTGCCCCCAGCCCACCCAAGGAGCTTGTAAACAAGCATGTGCACATACAAAGTCAGCAGAAAAGTAAGTTAATGAAGACACACAAAATACGCACAGCTAACCACTACTTTCACTTTCTCACTCTTCCATCTGTCTTCACAATCTCTCTCTTGTCCCTCTCCCCCAATGTAAGACCAAAACCATCTGAGAGACAGTATTAAGGGAGAGAAAGTAACAGGCAGAAAAGGAGAGACCGACATCTTAATTCTCTGCTCTTTCACCATAAATCTCATCACTATTGCCACAAACTGAGCTTTAAACTCACTTAAACTATATTTAGTGGAGCTTATAGGAAAAACATTAGAGAAACATACTTGTTCTGTGTCTTTGAAGTAACTAACGCACAATTTATAAGTCAAGGATCAATGTCACTATATCTACACAAAATGTCAAATATCTGAATTAAAATCCTATAATTACTCATTAAGTTTTCTTTCATTTTGGCTGTGTGACTGCAGTAACTGAAGCAGATGGCTACATACTGCTAATAATAAAACGAGTAAATGTCACTGTATTTAGATGACAGAAATACCACAGTAAAGACACACACACAACCACATATGGGTATAATATTGCTTTTGTTCAACAGGTGCCAATGCATGCAGACTATCTGAAAAGGTCTGTCCAAGCTAAGACATTCAACAATGGCTTTTGAATGATTTATGCAACGCGATGATCTCCATGACAAAAAAGCATGTATGCTCATGGTAAAGGTATTCTCTTTTTTTTCTTTTTTTTTTTTTTACCAATAATCCCTGCAGAAGTTTCAAAAACATCAGTTTTGCCTCATGAACATGAAAATGTTCTAGCAAGGCACACAAAACTAATCATCATCTACTCCATACGAAACGGCTATGTTATAAGTATAAAGTTTTCACAATGTATTGTCCCTGAGTTATTGTGTTGACAAAAAAAATCTGTTTTCTTTAATTAATCTAATGGGTCATTACTTAAGAAAGATTTTTAGAGCTGTACATTTGTCTTTGCTTTTCTGCATACCTGGTATCAATTACAACTTCTTAGCTTAAGGTGTTTAAAGCATCATCTTTTTTTTTTTTCCAAAATTTGTATCCCCTTAAATTGTGCAAATTTATATTAAAATGTGCACCAGAATATAGTCAGATCACAGTTTCTATCGTGTGATGTTCTTAAGTTACCACATCCACAACAATGTGTCTATCGAGTCACAGATCTAGAATGACAACATACAGTATGTCCTGCATAGCATGTTCCACTATGGTAGGACATAAAAACAAAAAAGACTGATGCCATTTAAAGTAATGCGCATCAACACACTTTCTTATGTGACACTTTGAATATATGTATTAGCCATGTGGCATTCACCTCCCCTTCTGCTATCTACATGTTACAGTTTTCAAAATCCTCTTTGCTCCAGGAAACAACAACAACAACTTCAAAGCATGTTGAAAATAGAAGTTTTACTGTGATCTGGATTCTGCAAGAAGAATGGCTTGTTAAGGGGTACCGTCCCTGCATTCCGGGCTAAAGGATGTCCAAGAAACTGTGATTGATTTAAAGACATACAAATAAGCAACTGTGTTTTCCCCCCTTTCACAGAATGATTATGAGTGTAACCAGACCGTTCTCCAGCACTGACACATATGCGAGGAAAGGCTTGGCAACTAAGCTCCTAGTCAATAGCTTGTATCAGATTTAAAAGTCCAAAAGCACCTGATGAACTCATATGCTGAAAACTGTGGGTCACCTAGTCCAAACAGAGCTCCCGTGAGTGAATCAAAAAATAATAATTAATTAATTAACAAATGTCTTTATATTCTGTCCAATGCAATGGAGGTAAGTCCAATCAAAATAAGAATTTAAGAAAATCCAAACGTATAACCTGAATTTCAAATGCCCTCAAACCCTTGTGGGCTTGCAAGGTGGCAGAAAAATGGACCAAAACACTCACAGAATCTTGTCATTCATTTCTCCAACATCCCTGCAGCATGTTTACTGCTCTCTGCTGCACAGTATCTGTATACACTGTTTATTTAAACAGTCCTTGTTTTGCCAATGTACAATGCTGTGAAGCCCTGAATCTTCAATGAGTGTAGCATATTTAGCCATATGTTGGCAAATCGAACCACACTTAGCATATGTGTGGACCGCAGAGGAATGGATTATGTTGCAAGGAAGATTTGGGGAAAAAAGTGCTTTCTTACAACTGTAACTCTACAAAACATCTAAAACAAACTTAGTTACTTCCTCAATCAACACCTATGCAGACTTGCAGTAATATACTCATTTGCCTTTTAAGTGACTTTTAAAACAGAAGCAGAAAAAGCACAAGAAGAGGTGGAAACAGGGAAGGACACAGTAAGGGGGTTATGTTGAAAAGACAAGCAACACTGAGGTTGCTAAACGTTTGAGACATAGAATTGCCACAGAAGCAGCTGGAGGGTAAAATACAAGAATGAGAGAAAAGCTAAAGGTGATGACATCCATGACCCATGAGAACTGGTCACTCTGAAGTTGGATTTATTCTGGATGCAAAGAAGTTGAAGACAGTCCTGTCTTATCTGTAGCATTCATTTTGACATAGAAAATATCACACTTCCAGAAAATCATTGAGTCTTTAAATTACAAAACCAGGTAATGAAATATACAAATAAACCACACCTATCTAGCTGCCTGAAGACATACTGCTTTTGAACTACATCCAGTGGAAAGCGGTACTACAAATTGGCACTCACGACATAATCAAGCTACATCCGCTGGACATGCCCAGTTATATCAACAGGGACAAAAGGCTAACATGCAAAACAGCAGGAGCAAACAACACCTCCCTCCCTTCCTTCTCACAACATTCATTCATGCCATTCTGACACATACCTTTACCTATATTTACAAACTCACTGCCGGTCCTGCCTTCAATCATCTCCTCTGCCTTCTCCATGCCGCCATCTGCTCCTAGCTAATAATTTTTGATCTCCCCCTTTCTAGTCACAGTATCCACACCTCCTCCCAGGTTGCACACTCAACTGCTCTCTAAAAGCCATGCTTCCTTTCTGTGCTTTGCTTACTCTAAAACTAATGACATGCTATGTCTCCTCCACAGTCAGCCCTATTCCATGAAATTTGTTCACATCCTCCTTTTGCTAGTACTCCTTGGCCTCAGCCTAATTATCTCTCCCTTTCCTTCCTCATCCCCTCACTGTGCTTGACCTTCCTAAAACTCCTGTGCTGCACTTTCTCGCTGCACTCCTATAACTGCACTGACTTCTTTTTAAACAGACTCCTCGCTTTTCCAGCTCTGTTTTTGCACTCTTCTTGGCCTCTTTTGCCTCTCCTTTTACTGACCTTTCTTAAGGCTTTTAGTGACCTCTGGAATTCCCTCTTTCACTCCCTCTTAGAAGTACTTTTTTAAAACCAGTTCAGAGCCCTTCCCTTAGATTCTGAGCTAATTTAAGGTCACCCTCCACTATTCCAAAGATCTTCTCTTGCTGACCAAAGCGACTGCTTTGTTGTTTATTTAGAATGACAGAGGAGCAGGGAACCCCTGCAACTTGGTCAATCCAAGTGAAAGAGTTTCTCTTCAAACTGGAGGGGGTTGCCTGGGCGACAAGACAAAGGAAAGTAAAAAAAAAAAACAGAGTGCATGTTTCCACTTCTGTTACAGACAGAAGGATGGAGAGGATAGGAGTGGAGTGGAGGGGTAGAGGCAGAGTGGCAGTAGTGTCCGCCTCTCCGCTGCTTTGGGCAATCCATTAAAACGATCCTTCCATTAGACAAATGTGAGGGAGGAGGCCAAAGAAAATGGACCAGAGGGGTACAGAAAGGGTGGACTGATCCAGAGGGGAGGGAGAAATGAATGTGACTAACAGAGGACAGGCTGTGACAGAGGTGGGTCAGAACTGGGATAGGATATCAACTGCTACAGAGGATGTTTTTAATCCATTTGGACCTATTTGGCAGCACTTTCAAGCATTTTTTGGAGCACATTTTCTGTGTGTCTCTTTTGCTCTAAGTGTCAATTTTGCGGACATGAGCTTGCAACACATGTACCTCATAGCGCATGAGGATTTCCTAAGCTGGTAGGCAAACTCATTTGAACAATATATGAAATAGAATGTCAAAAGCAGATAACAAAAAAAGTGTGCACTACAGACAGTATGTGGCAAGCGTTAAAGACTAAGGCCCCAAGGAGGAAAATGGGACCAAAAGAATTACAACAGACTACAAGGAGAGGAAGGAGAAGGAGAGACTAAAGAGTACGGATATCATTATCTTTCATGCGCAACGCAGGTGACAAGCATGGGAAGAATAGATTAAGTATCTCTCCTCCTCTCACTCTCTCCCAACAAGCAAGGCCCATTCTAGGAATGGAAAGAGGGTCTAATAAAAGGTGTGTAGTGTTGGGGAAAAGTCCAGCTAGCCAGCTGCTTCATTCTTGTAAGAGAACATTCAGCTATAAATTAGTCCCAATGCATCCTCTGGCTAAGTTAACAATGTAAGTAACACTCCAAGATAAAAACAACTACTGTATTTTTATTTTTTTACTAAAACTCAGCTTGCATTAGTTTTGTGCTACTACAGCTCCTAAAAGAAGAATATGCCTACACTTCTGCAACTGTCAGACTTAACTTCTCTTACTTGAACAAGTATAGCAGAAAGTGAAAGAAAAATACAAATGTGCAAAAATGTACATCCACCTGTATTCTTTCCAAATGATTGTTCTTCTTGTTGCTATGGGTTTAAAAATAGTCTTGACAACAAGTCAGTGAATATCTAGAATGGCTAGCTGAGGCCTCCTCCTCTAGCTCAAAATCAATTTGAATGGAAATACAATAAAGCCATTCTATCTATTGATTTGAGCTATCCTATAAGTGTCATAACCCAACTACTATGTCAGAGTACAGGTCGTAGATCACAGCAGACCAGTCAACTCTAATTATGACTAGAGCTTCTTTAGTGATGCAGTGTGACTTTGCAAATTGAAATACGACTATAATACAAATTGCTCAGTTGTTTCAGTTCTTCCTTTTCTTATTTTTTAACACAAACATGCAAACGAGGACCTTGGTTTCCCTGTAACTCTTTGAGCCACTCCAAAGGTGGACATACAACACATGTTGCGTAGACAGTCAATACAGGCTGGGAAACCAGAAGGGGCCTTTGTTTGTTTATGTGTGTTCAGCTGTTTTTTTTCTTACTCTCACTCTCCCAGACAGGTAATTCCAGTCTCGATACGCAGTTGCTCAGTTGGGTTTGTTTTTTTTTTGTGTACACACATATGCAGACACCTTCTGTTTAAAGTTGTCAGTTTTTTAGTAAAGCCACAGACTTCCTGTGCTTTATGTGTGAGATTTGGCATGGTAGAATATTGTTTTAAGCTTTTTATACAAATTAGCTTTATTTGACTGTGTAGTTGAATTCTGTTCCCAGAAGAAACAATACCTAGTAGTGACTGAGCTAACCCACGTTTAACTACGTCATCTGTCATGCATGAATTGTTTAGTGAGAGTAATGACTGGGTTGTTGATCTATGGAGTGTGAGTTAAATTATCCCTGCATGTAGAAATAGTATGAGTAGTTAGTCACCCCTAGGCAACGCAAACCTAAATTCCCCTTTTAATTTCACCCTTATACTTTGTCAGTGATTCAAATGAATTTTAAAAGAGATTTTTTTTAAAATCACTCTACACAAGGACTTCTAGGTACAAATCTGCATCTATTTTTGTTCACAGGTTTCCAATTTCTTTTATTAAAAAATTAACACTAATGAAATATTCCTCAGCACTCCCCGGGTGACAGCTACCATCTATACAGAAGCATTTTCTTAACCTGATAAGCCAGTTTGGAGTGCTATTAGTTTTAGTGAAAGAAAAGCTTTCCCATAGCCTCAGTGAATGTGAAACTCAAGCTGTGCTATTTCAGTGTTATGTGGTTCACTACACTGCATTCGCTGTGTGAGAGTGCCCTCACATGTATTCTACACCCAGCACCAGTCCACACACACTCTCAATAAGTTTTGCTTTGCTCTGAAGCAAAAACACCAAAGCATAGATTAACACAGGTACTTACTGGCAAAGAATGTCTCTATCCAACAGAATATGCTCATGCAGCAGACACAAGCTGTATATCTGTCCGTACAGGGCCCCAGTAAACTTTATAACACAAAACACTATTTTATCATTTAGATGAACTGATATAGCTGTGCTAATAAATATACACAATATGGCCATCTAACCATGAAGCTACACAATACGTTCTTAAAATGAGCTTGTGTCAGTACAGAAATAGCCTATATGATAAGTGTCAATTTTCTTTCTCATTTCCTGAACTTCACCTTTGCCGCCCACAAAGCCAACCCTGTGGGTAAACTACCCACCATTTTTACTCCAAGTACCCATTAGTGTTTTGTTTTTGTTTTTTTAAGAGTAGACGATACCTAGTTTAGACAAAGATTAGCGTGTACACATTGTAAGGCTTGTTACCTAGCTACATCAATATTTGTGTAATTGAATAAAGGTAGACATGCCACAGTGCCTTAAGAAATGCAGTCTGGTTAACTATGCACAGCAGCTGAACTGGCTCGAGGCTTCCCCAGTCCACACCACAGACTGCTGTTGTTCATTTACCTACTGTATGTGCTAACTGTGCACCACATCCACACTACAGCTCAGTGGCAAGCACATAAAACACCCCATCTAATTACATCAAATGTGTTCACACATGCACAGACAGTACTGTCATGCCAACCCCAGGGCAGTCCCCTAGTTCTCACTTTGCCTCTGAACATGCATTACGCCTCCATCCTCTCAACTCGGAGATTGTATGAAAATAAAAGTATTTGAAAAATGTGTGACTCGAGCCTACATAAACACATACACGGTCTGTGACAAGTGTGGACGTTTACCTGCTGCCGGGATGCGGTGCGCTCCGGGAACCGAGGATAGCCTCTGAATGCCGGGAGAGGCGTTACTTCCCGGGGCTCGCTGCTGGTTCTCCGAGTGGTTGCTGTGAGCGCCAAGTGGCGAGCAGCCGGCACCGTGCTGCATCTGTGGATGTAGCTGCTGCTGCTGCTGATGGTGGTGGTGGTGGTGATGGTGGTGGTTAGGTACCATAACTCCTCCGCTGGTTATTCCATTACCGTTCCCAACACCGTACTGCTGGTAATACCCAGACCGAGAGCGCGATCGAGTCCTTGGGGGCTCCATGGTCATTTGGTGGGGGTGAAAGGGATGGAAGAGGAAAGAGGAGGACGCGGCTGGGGACTGCGGCGGAGAGCCGTTGGTAGATCCGGGCTGTACAAAGCCCCTCGCCCCGCTCTGGCTGTAACTATAGCCCCCGAGTCCTCTGCCCCCCTCTGCGCCCCCGTACTCTGTTCGCTCCGCCGACTCCGCCGCCCCCGCCTCGTCGAATAAATCAGCCCCTTTAGGGACAGTCTCCGGGGTGGAGGGCAGCCGGGGGCAAATTCTAGGCTCCTGAGTCGTTGGCTGTCCAGCGGCTGCGATTGGCATTTCCTTTCGGGCTATTTCCTCTGTTTCTCCTTTTTTTTCTTGCGTTTTTTCCTCTCACAGAAGAAGCTTTTCACAGACTGTTCAGAAACACAAAGTTGGGAGACTTAAGCTGAGCAGTGAGGTACCCCCATCTAAAGCACAAACACACACCAAATCAAACTATTTCAACCAGCAACACCCTTGTTTATTTTGACAAACACGTGCACAGTAATTTGGGTGTAGCTTGTAGTTAACTTCCCTCAAGTTTGTCTGAGTAACGTTACTAAAAACAGTGTGATTCCCCAAACTGGCTCGACAACTAAACAACGTTGCCTAGTCAAGATACCATCTTGTGTTCTAAACCAAACACAGCGGCGCGGAAGTTAAAAGTCGGTTCTCCTTTTATAGCAAGATTTATCCCACGGTTCACCGGCGACATTTACTCCACAACAACCGAGCAAAACGGCCATAGCTCGCTAGCTCACGAGAGGCTAACGTCGGGGGGGAGGTATGCTAACATTAGAGCGCATAGCACACTGTAGTAACCCGCGTTATTACCCTTATTCTAACAGTTGAATAATTTAGCTAGCACAGCCTACCGCTTTCTTATAACCGTATCCAACCCCGAACTGAGTTTAAAGCAACTTTATTCACTTTAAACCACATTTAAACTTGTTTAGCCAGTCTGCGTAATGTCGTTCGCTAGCTTGGCAAGCCATACCAACCCCTCCTCCTCTGCCGACCAACACAGAGAAAAATCCCGTAGCTAGCCACCCACGCCTCGAATCCCTTTAAAATGTTAGGTTAATAGTGACAAAACAAAAACAGGCTTTGAGTTTTTTAAAAAGAAAACTTATTCTGGTTGATTTCTCTGGTGAGCCGGTAGTGTTTTCCCCCAGCTATAAAGAGGCAAGCGGCAAAAAGCGCAGAGCGAGAGATGAAAAAGTGGTCAATCTAAAATTACAAAGAAAGAACCACAGCTAAAATTAACACGATCTTAAAGAATGACCCCGCCTCTGAGTCTACGGCCGAAACCCGGTTTAATTTCGCTGAAGGGAGTAGTTTTATTCAATACAACAACTTACCTTCAATGTGCTCTCCTCGACTGTACTCCTGACTCGGATCTGTCGATAATATTGTGAGCCCTGCGTGTGAGTGTGTTTGAATGTGAGTGTATGAGCCCAGTGTTCGCTTGATGTCAGCGTGAAATGTGACAGACCGTCAACGCTCAAGTCGGATTTCACCAGGCGCGACCAATCGATACCGGAAAACACGCCGCGTTTGTAGTCGCTATTAGCACAACTCACACCTCATTCATTCACCCAGAACAAAAGAGCACGACAGAATATCCGAAAGTGTTACATCTGGCCCGTCTTCGCTTATTCTACGTCGAAGCAGCGACTTTTACCGGTTACGCGAACTGGTTTACGATCGGTACTCGATTAGTAGTCCCTGTTAAATCAGAAGCTGTGGATAGCAGAGAGGCAGGCTAAAAGGGGCTTTAAATTATTTATTTACAAATACCAAGCCTACCCATTGCAGCTGTTTCCTTCTGGAGCCGAAAGTTCGCTTTAAAAATAAGTATTCGCTGTGTTTGCAAAAGTTGCACAGGCTGCCAGTTTACAGCAGCTACAAAATGAGAATGAGTTTATTTAGCACCTAATCTGAAATAAATTAGCTTAATGCAAGCTAGAGCATCAGGGTGAATGAAGTGAATTGGGATCCAAAGCCAATGTTCTCACTGACTGAACAGGTTTGTGCGTGTTCCGTATAAGCTTGGGTTCCCTCAGTCTTTTGATCCAGCAGCTGCTGAAGCCAGAAAGAGAGTGACATCTTTTTGGTGTGAATATTGAAGTGCTGTTGTGTCAAGGGTCAAGGATGTGGCCTGTATGAAACATTTACAAGATTCTGCTGCAAATAATGTGTCATGTTGATATCCTCTGACAGTGTGTGTGGAGGCAGGAGGGTGCGATGGTGTGATAGGAAGCCATGTGAGGGGAAAACATGTATGTGTTTTCTGTCTGTTCTCTCTTTCACACCATCTCACCTACTATGTACCCTATTCCCTTGGTCCTGTTCTCTCATTTCACACACACTCATCCCCAACCCATCAACACCACTCCTAATAGACACGCACACACCCAGCACACATACATTCTCTCCTCATTACACTCCCTTTCCCTACTTTGATGATATGCAAATATCCCTCCCACCCTCCTTCCTCTCACTCCTGCCTCCCTCCCTACCTCCCTCCCACAAGCAGCAAGCCTCCACACACACACACACACACACACACACACACACACCACACCACACACATCACACACAGGCTAATGCGCTGTGGCAGCGTCCACAGACAGGCGGGGAGGATCAATTTTTCACCCAGTGTGCTACCGATATTCATAAGATAAGGCCACAGAAGATAGAGGAGAGGGGAGAGACATGGGGGAAAGGTGGGGGGAAAGAAGGGGAACAGCGAGGAAAATGGCGAGTGGGTGTAATGAAGGGGGAGGGAGTGCAGAATAAAGGGTGTCCAGGAATAAGGGGTGAGTGGGAAGAAGATTGAGAGGAGGACTAGGGAGCAGTTACTAGGGAGGATGAGCACGGGTGAGAAAGTGGAGAGGAGTGGGGAAGTCTCGTGGGTGTGTGTGGGGAGGCAGTGAGGGTGGAGGCAGGATGAGTAAGTGGGTTAGGGGTGGTAGGGAAAGGGGGATGGGGGTGTAGAGAGGGCTCTGGGGGATGGGGTTGGGAATGGATAGGGTGGTAAGGGAAAACGAGGGATGGTGTGTGTCTATGTGTGGATGGAGGTGGGGGGGTTATTTTGCTGACGTGCTCTCTTATTGGCTTGTTCAAACGCTGGGGGAGGGGCAGCCACAAACCATACTCTTGCCAGCTGTAGGGAAGAGCAGAGAAACAAAGAGAGAGAGGAGAGAGAGAGGAGGGAGGGGGCCCAGTTATGTGTTTTAATGTTGATATTCTGGTCTAATTAGATTTCTGTCTGAGTGGCGGAATGATTGGCGCTGATCATATAGAAATGGGTGCAGCAGAAGTGGAGGCAGGCTTTGTTTGACAATTTTTTAGCACGCACAAGGGGTTCTTGATCTATAGTAGAGAAACACAGGGAAGCAAATTGCCAACACAGTTTCTTCTGAATACATCCAAACTAACATTTACTGAGTTGAAAAAAGAGTGTCTTCCCAGGAGCCGATGAATTTTAGATGATGTGTCATCGCTTTAAAACTTCCAGCCCTACCTAAGCATTATGCAATATGTTCCTGAAGGCTATATGTTACCATTTCAAACAAGCCAAGTGTTTGAAACGCAAGAAAGTTCACAAAAAAATACGCATATGGCCATTTACAGTACAGTTGGATATCTGTGTCAGCCATTTGTTTAAATGTCTTTAAAATTAAAAGAGGATTAAATAGAAAGCTTTGACAGCATAGAAAAAGAAAATACCATTCCAGCACACACAAGAAGGCAGATTGAGTGCCATGTGTTTGTGGAGCCCAGCTGAACTCCGCCTGCTAAACCAGTCCGCTGGCTGTGACAGACTGTCAGGCAGGGAAATAGAGAGGGTGGTGTGTTCGTGTGTGTGTGTGTGTGTGTGTGTGTGTGTGTGTGTGTGCGTGCGTGCGTGCGTGCGTGCGTGCGTGCGTGCGTGCGTGCGTGCGTGCGTGCGTGTGTGTGTGTGTAGAAGAGAACAAGATGAGAAAATGAGACAAAAGAGGCAGATTGACCAATACCACCAAAACACACACAAGAAAAAAAAAATACAACAGAAAGAAAAATGACAAACAAGAGAGACATAGAGAAACATACAAAGAGAAAATGGGTGCATACTGTAGTCATACATGGAGAATGAGGAAGAGAGAGAGAGAGAGAGAGAGAGAGAGAGAGAGAGAGAGAGGAGAGAGTAGAGGAGGCCAAGCTTTCTGTGGCTTAGCCAGACTGGAGCGGTGGGACTTGGCTGGCTGTGGACCCTTGGCTTCACTATTAAAGCAAAAGGAGAAAAAAAATCACAGTCAAAAAATGAAAAGGGCAACAAGCTATGCCAAGAATGTACAGGCAAGAAGCAACACATTAGGTTCTTTCCTTCTGCCTGCCTTTCTGTTTCCCCAAGCAGATCTAAACAATAGGTGGGACCTTGAGAGCTGAGCCATCGACTGAATAGTGCATACAGTCTGTGACTCAGTTACTCACTTAACTGTAGAGGTTTGTATAGTGATACATCACCCTCTAATATACAGTTTCCTCTTATGTTTCCTCACAAGTAGCTTTGAAGTTGTATAATTGGTGTATTCCACGTGGTCTGACGTTATCATAGATATTTTGTATCTGTAAGCTATAGGATGATTTGTTAGTAACCATTTAAACCCACATTGGACCTATTTTTCATGAAATAAAATGGAAATTCAGATTTGATCTTATATGGCATGTGTGCTATTTTACATGCATTTTCCTCAAAATCTGGATGATGTGTTTAGTATTGTTTAGTCTTGTTTAGAATTTAAAATAAATTCTATGACTTTAATGCTCCAAGTGTTACTAAAAAAGTATACTGTCAGATGATATCATAGCTTGGAAATATCTTTCTGTATGCTCTGTTAAAACATGAGCCATGCTAGCAGCTCTGTTGAGTGTAAACATTAAATACAGAGTACAGCTGAGTTTGATGGGGATGGTGGTATACTTTTGCAGGTATTTGGCCAAGTACTACGGTCCGGGACACATTGAAATTCTGCCTGGTTGTGCTTATGGGACTAGAGAACATTTCAGATCAGGACCAGGAAAATTAAGTTTTCCTCCAGGGATTAATAAAGTTATCTAAGTCTAAGTCTAAAAAAGTAAGACATGTGCTCCCCTGAAAACACTGCTTTGTAAAACTGTGGGAGGGTCTCCAAAATATTGTTACTATTTTTTTCAACACATTTCTATTTTTCTGTATCTTCCCCATTGATCATCTGTAAATTTTTGGCATTTATTGATGTATTATTCAGGCATGAGGGCAGTTTATCACTGCTTCAGTTGAACAAAGATACCAGTGTCCATGCTTGTTTTCCATCAGCCATCGAAGCTTGGTGGCACAATTTAATAAACTCGCTTTATCTCAAAAATCAGAAAAGGCTGTTTTCATCCCAACAACTGTAAAACAAAACAGGAGAACAAGCTTAACCCTCAATGGTGCTGAAAGCAGACAGTAGCAACTATTTTTCATTTGTTTATTTGTTGTTTTTATATTCATGTTACTATTGTTAGGAATAACAATAAAAACAAGCAAAATCAAGGGCTTTGTAAATATTGTATCTGTCATTTCAGATCACCAAAAAGTGAAAAAATGTGAGGTTCCTGGAAAGCCACATGGATTCAGATTATTGCAATTCATTCTGAGAGGAGCATAAATGTTAGTAGCAAAAATTGTGCCGACTCACCTGGTAAACATTGAGTTATTTCAATAAATAAGCGAAAATTTAGATGAAAAGTAACACATTTCACAGCAATCCATCCAAGAGTCAATATACAATATTTCAGTAAAGCTATGGTGGCACTACAGAAATAGTCAAGGAGCCACGAAAGGCATTATCACTGTCTTCTGGAGACTGTGAATGTTTGAATAAAACCTCATAACAAACTATCTGACCTTTGTTGTGATATTTTAGTCTGGACCAAAATGACAGACTAACCAATCAACTGATCAACTTGTCACTAGCGTTGTTAAAAATGTCCTTAAAAATCTCAAACTTGTCATTTACTGGATTTGCTGTATTTTGTTTCGCAGTTCTTGACATTAATGGCATCACAGCAGCCTTTTTTGTACTGTGCATCATGCTGTGCTAAGTTCAGTTTTTGATACGTGTTTGTTGTGTTTATGGTATTTCAGGAGCCGCATTGGAGATTTGGAGCTTTTTATATCAACCCTAGGGAGAATTAAAACCCAGAGCAACACTGACACCTGTTAAATGTACTATTGGTGCACACACAGATGCACAAATAAACAAAAAATATCCCTCCAGTGGCTTTTCCTAAGACCTTACAAAACAACCGAATATCCCATAATGCAATCTGACTGACCCAGCCACTCACAGCTACTAATCATGTAGTAATAGTCGCCATTCCATAATCATATCACTACATTGAGGCATGAGGGGGGACTTATGGGCTTTGCCAGATTAATAGTGAAAAACAAGGACTTATTTTCCTGACTTTTCCATCCGCTGATACCCTAAGTAGAGGATTATAGCCATTAGATGGTCTGACTCCACGAAGGCCGTCACAGAGGGGGATATTTGTGAAAAACACACCCCTAAAAATGGCTCGCCACACCACAGTGTTTAACTCACCAAAATATTCGTCCGAGTGTGCCAAAGAAGCACCAGAACGGCTAGCAGCAGCAGACATGTGGGAGAATTAGTTCTGGCTTGTTTAGAAATGTCTGAGCTGTTTGTCTTGCTTTAACAAACTAGTGATTATCAAAGAAAATTTCATTCTGACGACTAGTGTTTTTACATGAATGGTAAAATTATCAGCGGAGAAAAAAAAAAGTTTCTCCCAAACAGGTACGGCCAAATCACCATGTGGTCCTTTGGTTATCTTCTTCTGTCAAATGTTTGAAATGCTGCTTGATTTTTTTTCTTGCCATATGTTTTGTGCTGTGAGGCTGACTGTGTGTATGCAGCTGAGATGCAACCCTAAAGCCATGTCATAGTCTGGGCTCGGAGGAGAAAGGAGGATGCCAAGAGCTGAAACGTGATGACTGGTGGGTGTGTGAGTGAGTGGGGAAAAGGAATCCTTCCAAATGTTGCTTTTTTGGGGGGGGGCTCTGTGTGTGTGTGTGTGTGTGTGTGTGCGTTCATGTGTACGCACATGTGATCAAGACCGCATTTATGTGTGGGAAGAAGGAATCCTTCCAGCCGTTTTCTTTCCTGAGCCTCTTCCTGTGTCCCCTCCACCTCCTCCCCCCACCACCACCACATACTATTCTCAAAGCCGGCGTCGGAGGGTTTGGCCTCGGCAAGATCCAGCCCACCAGAGGACACGGAGGAGAGGAGCCAGTGTTTCTCTGCTCTGTCCTCCCAAGCTCTTTCCACCACTCACTGAATGTTACTTTAAATCCTTCTAGTTCATACATATTCCCATATCCCTCCATCCAGTTTGTGTTGGTGTATCTCATATGACTTGGCAGAAGTGAACCGTGCATATGTGCGTGCCAGAGCGGGAATGTGTCTGTTAAGAGTTTTGGCAGTTTTCTCAACGCGGCCTTACCAAAAGATCCACTGGGATATGTGGTTTTAACGCCCCCTCTCCTCTCTCCTCTCGTTTCCTTTCTCTCTCTCCATTTCACAATTACATCGCCTCTGTTTCTCAGTGCTCCACTCCCCTTTCTCTCTTTAATTTTTATCCCCTCTTCCCACAATTCATGTTCATTTTCTTTCGACCTTTTTCTTTCCAACCTGTGGAAATCTGCCCTTCTTCTCCTCAGGGCTACTGCTTCTCGCTCTAATGACGCCACTCTCAGCTCTTTTTTTTCTGTGCATATTCAATATCTGCTCTCTATTAAAATCACGACATCATCATTTGCATCAAAAATGACTGTAAGCTGTGCATGCGTATAGGCCTCTGATTCAGGATGTAACTCTCCCAGCGCTGTCCACACACAATGAATGCTGATGGAAAGACATGATAGGTTATCCTGTAGGGAAGGCTGGTCAGATGAAATAGCTACTTGGTATTCCATCCCTCTGCTAAGCATGACACACAGGAGAGGGATGCTGGCAAATATGCAAATGGTGAAGTACTTCATATATTTCATGGCCTTCTGAAGTTCATCAGGTACAAAAATGATATGCAGATGTATTTGTGATTGTCTAAGAACTGGAAAAATATACCTTAAATCATCACATAGGTGGCTGTATGTGTGTGCATTTTCTTACTGGTGGAATGTAACCAAGTTATTTACTCAAACACAGTACTAAGTCTAAATTTGTTGTACATCCGTTTGAAGTTTCCTTGAAAAGATTAGACATTTTTATTCCACTGCATGTATCTGGCATCTAAAGTTAGAAAGTAGACTAATGGTTTTAATTATATGCTAATTTGCTTTAGATTAAACTACAAAACAGTAGTTGTATTCAATTTAAACTCTTTTACAAAACAATTCCTATTTGACACAACTGTATCATGTAACATCTGACACAATTTTACAAATCTGTCTATCATAGTAATGCCAGACGGTCGTTGTAATAATATATTTTCAAGTAAAAAATATTACTAAATGTTACTAGTTTTGCTGATACTGTCATACGGGCATAAGTCACAGAAGCAAAAATCACAAAAAGCTTAGGTGAGTAGGCTATATTGGAGTTTTGTGCAAAACCCCTTTCAAGTCTGACCGATGAATGATAAACATGTAGTTTAAAAAAAAAAAAAACAATAGAACAGCAAGAATTACAGAAAAATACATAAAAACATTACATTTAGTAACAAAAAACTGCAAAACCACTGAAAATAACAGTAAACATTAGTAAAGTATTAATGTTTTCAGCTGATTTAAATGCAGTCACACTGTGTAATTTTATGGTCAGTCACTGTAAAAGAATGAATCACTACAATAAACAAAATGAAAAGCTAAACTCTAGAGTAACAGGTAAAATTTTGTCAATTTTTCAATTCTTAATATGCATAATTTTTCCTTCAAATACTGGCAGATATCTATAAAATATATTTTTTCTGATTTAAATAGAGTAAAATATTGTGTAATTTTTCTGTCCAACACTGTAAAACAACCAATAACCATTTGTAAAAATATAGATTTAAATCAACCAAATAAAGTGGCTACTAAAATTTAACTTAACAAGTCCTTAATTTTATTTTCCAGCAGACTTTGACATCTTTGCTTTGATGTGACTTACATGCTTTGTTTTGTATAATATATGTGATCCCCAGCATCATTTATTATTTATAACCACTCACATTTAATTTCAGGTTTAACTCATCATCAAGCTTGCTTTGTGAATTTGTCACTGATGAATTTAATTCTATCTAAACTCAGAGATAGTTTAACTCCTTAGTCATGTCAGTTCTCTTTCCACATTATCTGAAAATTGTCTCAAATTATTACCATGTACATATAAAGTTTTAAAAGTATTTCAGTCCTGTAACATTGCCAGGCTCATTCTAATAACAAAGCAGTACAATCAACACATCATTACCCACAATGCAGCTTGATTGGTAACATTTCACTGGGAGATATGGGTGTGTTAGCCTTAGCTAATATATGTCGCCTTGAACCGAATTGAAGAGTGGGCTACAGAAGTCTTCACCCTTCTTTCTATCTTTGTACCCCCTGATTATTTTTATATTTAAACTCACTTAAGACAGCTCAGCAGAGATGGGTTGTTGAAATCAAACCTTGTCCTTAGATATGTCAGTTCTTCTTCCACATTATCTAAAAGTTGTTCAAACTCTTACCACATTCATATAAATATGTATAATCCAATACATTTTAAAGAATGCTTCCCAAATTTTGTATGGCTCTCTTATAACATGGTCAGGTTTGGGTGTAAAATTTTTAATAACAGCTACAAATTTGGTGCAAATTACCCACAATGCAGCTTGATGGTCAACATTTTAATCAAAGATTTGGGTGTGTTTTATGGGTGTGTTGCAACTAATGTATATAGCCTGGAGCAGAGACAAAAAGTGGGCTACAGATGTCTTGCAGGTGCATTTCTTTATAACTTCATATCCCATGATTATTTTTATTTTCAAACCACTTGAGATAACTGAGCAGATTTAGCATAACTCCCCTCTGTAGCTCCAAAAAGATTTGCCCACATGCAGTAGTATCTCTCTAGACATTTTAAACAGATTTCATGTGCATATTGGTGGAGTTTCCCTTAAAGTTTTGGAAACAACGAAACGGATACAACATAAAATGCTGCATAGGTCTGGAGTAATGCATCTGTAATCGCAGCCCAAAATAATATACCACTGACAATGGTAGACTCTCATAATGATTATTTTTGATATTTTAGGGATGTTTAGATAATAACCTTTTACTTTTGTGACCTATTACTTTTATTGAAGTACTGCATCCACTTCCACCAGTATATTCTTCCTGCTGTTGTGTGCCTGTTTCACTAATTCATAAGTCCCTCTGACAGAGATAGGGATCCAGCCACATAGACACTTCCCTGTCTTCCACAGTGACTTCAGCAGCCTTATTCAGTCCTCAAGTTCATCAGAGTTCATCTTCTTTGTCTCCGCTGAGCTGAGGCCGGCTACTGTCTCCAACCTTGTCTCGCTCATCTCTCCTCACCCCCGCCCTCCCTCCCGCGTCCCTCCCCAAGTCTGCTTCCATCACCTATCCCGAGGGGATAACTGCCTCCACCCCCATCTGTCCCCTCCACCAACGGCGGCCTCACCCTTTGCCGCTCCCTCTGGTCTTTGGCTGCAGCCTCTCTTTATGTGATGTCATTGAGGAGAAGTGCAGCCCTTTTTTCTGCTGTGCGCATAAATGGGTGTATAGTGTGCATCCATGTGAGTCAGGAGGTGTGCATGTGTGCGAATATGTGACAGCGAAAGAGAGAGAGAGAAAGGACAGACAGAAAGAAGAAAAGAAAGGCACAAGTGTCAGGTTTCCCTTTTCAATTCAGAAGCTCAACTTCTTGTTTTTAATCTAGAAAAGAGGGTGAAAAGAGCAGGAAAGGGGAGAAGATAGCAGGGAATCTGAGCTGCTGACAGCTGTTTTTTGTTCCTTCCCTCCTCACCCTTCTTTCTTTCACTCTTTACAGTGTCACAGCCGAAGCAAGTGTGCGACGATACACAACTAACTGTAAAATGATAACTATTCACATGGCTTTAAATCTGTTATCATGTATAGAAGACATGATTGAAGATGCTGCCTCTCCATCTCTCTCTCTCTCTCTTTTCCACCGATGACTGTATTTAGTTCTCAAATCTCAAACTTGACTCTCTTCCTGTGACGTCTTGCTCACCACATCCTGGTTCTGACTTCACAAGATGCTGACATATCTGTAGTTTAACGGTTTTCCTGTCAATTTTCGTTTCACACTCATATGCACATGCTTCAGTGTGGCATATGTTTTTTTTCCCCACGCTGGTGCAACCACATATACGCTGTATAGTAAATAATTCTATACTATCATGGTAGGGTACTGTCCAATCTGTGGGAAGCCTGTCTACTTTGGTAAGTCTTTAATTTTTTACTCGATATGTCTGTCTTCTCCTATCTGTGTGACATTTTCTGTTTGTAGTTCTGTTTTTCTTTCAGTTTTTTTTTTAAGAGTAAATAGTTACTTTTTTTTTGTTTCTTTCTCACATACTTTTTGTCACTACCATGGAACTTAGGACAAAAAGTATGTGAGAAAGAAACAAAAAAAAATAGCATTAATTCGTATATATTTGTGCAACCTATATCATAGACAATGGCTGCACTGCATGTGGACGCTCCAGTCAGTGTGATTAACATTATGCATGCTGGCCCACAAACCCACCTAAATGGATTGTTAACGTTACAAGCTACACGTGTACTTTCCCTGCTGCAAATTTGTAAGATCTGCTTTGAAAAAGAGCAATTATGCCCATTTTGTGGTGAAATTAATAATTATTATCTATTGTCCGTTTTGGAGGAGAAAATGCATTTTACTCTTTTTTTCTCTGTCTGGTTTCTGCATCTCTTTCAAATACACAAACACACACACACACACACACACACACACGCACACGCACACGCACACGCACACACACACACACACACACACACACACACACACACACACACACACACATATCCATGATAACAACAGGATGTGGGTCTCACCAAACGAGCTTGCATGCTGCTCTCTGGGTTTCCTCTTTACCCTCTTTCTCCTCTATCACACTCAGAACTCATTATTAGATACACAACAGTGCTCAAACCAATGAGTTTTGTTGTAGTTTTGCTGCAAGTTTCAAATTCTCAGATGTGACCTGGCCTACTTACCTCTTTTCCTTCCAGCATGGCAGTCTCTGGCCTATTTGTGCTGATGAGGGGAACAGTCTGTGTTTTCTCAACCAGACACCTGAATGTCCTGTAAATTAAATCAATCTAAATTAAATATAGTTGTATGTAAGTGAACAATGTATAAAACAAAAAGAAATATCAATAAAAAACAAAAACGTGTTAAACTGGTGAAAATAAAAACAAATATCTGATTGAAATGCGGTCAAACTGTCATTTTATGGTCATACATTGTTAAAGAATTAATTTGATGATGAGGACATTAGTAATGGTTCTGGCCATATATATATATATATATATATATATATATATATATATATATATATATATATATATATATATATATATATATATATATATATATATATATATATATACACACCTCATTCAGTGGTTTTTATTTATTTGTATTATTTTGCACATTGTAAATTAGTACTGAAGATTAACCCTTTTTTGTTTACAGCATAATTCCATGTGTTTTATTTTATAGTTTTGGTGTCTTCAGTATTAATCTACAATGTACAAAATAATGAAATAAAAACCATTGAATCAGAGGGTGTGTCCACACTTTTGACTGGTAGTGTATATATATGATTTTATAAGATTTCCAAGATATAATATAACAAAACAGGGTAAATTTATAAACCATTTAAGATCATCCTTTATGTATTTTGTTCTTGCAAATAACATATAATATCTATAAAACAATTATATTTTTTCTTATTTAAATACAGCAAAAATGAATGTGTAACATTTTAGTATGTTGTAAAAGAACAAATTACCATTTTGTATAACTATCAATTTTTGATCTTGACATTATGGCAGATTTGATCTGTTATTTTAGGGTTAACATGCAAATGAATACGTTTTTTTTCTGTGAATTTAATAGTTATTACCTGTAATTTGACCAAACAGAAAAAAATATGTAAAATAACAGTAATTTTTTCTTTTTTTATTGATTAATGCTCTTTTCTTACAACATTAGCAGTTCTATTTGTGGTGATAAGAGTCTGTATATTATGTACCAAACAGCTGAACTTTCTGTATTTTTTTTAAATAAATAAAAAAATAAAAATAAAAATGTAATACATTTTTAAAAATGTAATTGTTAATAATAAAAAAAAGGAAGAATCTGTGGGGAAAAAATCTGGCAGAAAATGTAGGTTACAAAAAAGAAAAAAAACAACAACAGTTCAAAAACTGTAAAACCACTGAAAATAATTCAATACTTCCAAAAACAACACAGTTTAAAGGTATTAATTAGATAACTAATTAATTAAGCCTCTTTCCTCCAATGTTTCAATCTCTGGCCTATATTAGTGCTGATGAGGGTAACAGTCTGTGTGTTCTCAACCAGACACCTGAATTTTTAATAAATTAAATGAAATAGAGCATGTATGTGTGCAGATGCAAAATCGCTCTGACTTTTCAGCTTCATAAAAACATGTCACTCTGTCTCTCATTAACATATCTTTCTTTGGTGCAGGTGAGAAGAAGAGGTCCTTAGGGAGGGACTACCATCCTCTGTGTCTGAAGTGCCAGAAATGCAACAGACAGCTCACAGCTGGACAACATGCTGAGGTATATGGGAGAGTGAATGAGACAATATGTGAGCAAAATGGAGAAAACATGAGTTACTGAATGAGTAAGACAGTGCAGTAAATGTGTGCTGCTGATTGTGTTTCAGTATGATGAGAAGCCATATTGCTCACACTGCTATCTCAAGATGTTTGGCCCGAGAGGTACACTGCCATCTCACTATGAAAACACACACACGCACATTGGCACCCACAAACGAATGCAGTCTCTGAATGTCTTTTCTCTGTATGAATCTTTTTTGACAGGTAACAGGTGACTGATGTCGCCATGGCACGGTACATCCCCTCTGCAGGAACCGGGCTGAGCCAAAATGAACAAATGCAATTGACATGCAGAGGAACCAGTTTATAAGCCAAAAAAAATAAAGGAATGATGGAAATTTAAATATTTATTCATGTGTGATGACCACTGGAATCTATGTGTATGTTATTGTTCACTTTTCTGATGTAAATTCATTTTGCATGTAGAAATTTGTAAGTCAGTGTCAATAAATGCATTTTTCAACATTCCAGCATCAAACTCTGCTCGATGTCTAAGTTTCTCTGATGGAATTTGCAATCAAAGGCCTACGTGCGCACATGCGGGGCTGTTGCATTCACTCACAAACTAACAAAATGCTCTAATCACCAACAACACACATGCACATAAAGAATGAGTTGAGCTATAGGGCTCTCCTTCTCTCCCTCAGAACGCAGCCAGGGGAAAGGAGGAGGAGGGAAGAAGCACGAATGGATAAGGGTGGTTGCTGTTGGCAGCGTAAACCAGATCTTCTGCCAGCAGAATCTGCTGGAATGGGTGCTACACTGAGGCAAAGACGGATCTCTCTCGCACACACACACACATGCATTCATGAAGTGTGTCTGCAGTGTGCCTTGACTGCTGCAGGGGCTTGTCACCCAGTGGTGGGTGAAGTACATGGTTTTGACACACACACGCACACACGCACACATGTACACACACACACACACACACACACACACACACACACACACACACACACACACACACACACACACACACATAAAGACTGACAGAGATGTGCTGATGTGCTTTTCCTGTCATGTGTCGCATGAGTGACATTTCAGGTATGCTGTCCTTGAAGGAGAGATGGATACTGAAATGAAAGGTGAGCGAGGCTGAAACAGTACCAAGAGCAGATGGACAAAGGGAGAAGGGACTGATGGGATTATTCTTACATCTAGCAAAGAGCTCGCAGAGAGATGCCTGTGTGTCTCCAGTCTTTGAACCCGTCCATCTCCCCCTCTCATCTCCATGGATCCCTCCCTCTTCCATCCTGAGTACCCCCACCCCTCTCCTCTCTTCATGTCTCCTTCACCCCCTAACCTCCTACCTTGATAGATCACATGACTGCTGTGATACCAGCTGGCTGACTGCTCATTTGCATGTGTTTCAGCTACACTCCCTTATTAGAGAGATGGTGGTGGTGGTGGTGGTGGAAGGGCCGAGTTATAGTTGCAGAGGGACTGAGGGATGTGGGAGAGATCAGTGCTGTGGAGGCCACTGGGTGATTGAGGGCCACTGACAGAACTGAAAGAAAAGAGAAGGCGGCATGAATTTATAGGGGCAGCAGAAAGAGAGAGTGAGACAGAGAGCAAAGCACAGCACAGGAATGAAGAATTACCATATTAAGCCCGGCTAAGTTAATGCAGAGGTTATTCAATTTGCATTAATCCATTTTGAGTCAAAATGAGAGAATGGAGCTGAACAAAATGCCATTATCTTACTATGTGTTAGCAGCAGGAAAAGCCCCTTTATGGACCCAATCTGAACTTCAGAGACCGAAAGAGGCAGTTATGATGACCGAACACTGAAAACAACGATGCTTGATGAAGAACTGACAACTTCATAATGAAGATCAATATTACTCAGGAAAGGCAAAAAAGCATATATATATATATATATATATATATATATATATAGAGAGAGAGAGAGAGAGAGAGAGAGAGAGAGAGAGAGAGAGAGAGAGAGAGAGAGAGAGAGAGAGAGAGAGAGAGAGAGAGAATAAAGAGGGTGAACTATGCTTTGTATGGGATTGAACACTTTGCAACCGTTTTTATTGATTTGTGCATTACTGTCGACATCTAGTGGCCTTGACGGTAATTGCCGCATTTTTTAGGGAAGTGAGCAGTGATACGCATGAATGTACAGTGACGGCATCAGTACAGTTGTTTGCAGTGTCTGTCTAATTTGGATTTTTAACAGTGACTGAGGCATCACATCTGTCTATGTGTCACAGTGTTGCTTTTAAGATTCACCTGCATCAAGTCAACAAAAAAGGCTGCCATGGGTTCACTGTTTTAAAACGTTTTTTATTTGTGCTAAAATTTGGGGAACTTGCTCTGAATAAAACATTTTTTCAGTGTTAATGTACTTTACTCATGTGCACAAATCTTGATTTTATGAATGATTTCATGAGTTTAAATTAGATATGCTACAGCACACAGAGACAAAGAGAAGAAGTAAAAGAATATCTTTTTGTTGTTACAGCAGAGACAAAAAACAAACTCAGTGACCACAGTCTTAGCCATAAAGAAAGTGAGAAAGGACAACAGAAGAAGTCATGGCTACCAACGGAAGAGAGTCACTGGAGGAAAGGTGAGAAAAAGACACACATGCAGCTCCATTTCAAATTTGACAAAAACAATGATATAAGACAGGAGTACTTTAACAAGTTTGACATGTTACTTCCAAACTACACCACAATGAAAAGCAACTAGTTCTGTTAGGAGAGGGACATGCAGCAAATCCAGTTGCGCAATACATGACTGCATATCACAAACAGAGGGACACAAATATAAAATAACAGTGAATATGACAATTATCTTGACATAGGTTTATATGATATGGCACACAAACATACACACGCACACAAAGACACCATAAATAATATCTTTTGTTTGAATCCACATTTGGTTCTCTGTTTCCTCTTAAAATTCTACCTTTAAAAAGGCCAGTGGAGCTGAGAAACTCTAACAAACTGATGGCTCCAGGAACAGGGCAAAGCATCTCCAAAATTGCAGGTGTTGCGGTGAGTTCCCAGTGTACAGTGGTTATCAATACTGGTGCAAGAAAGGACAACTAGTGAACCAGAGACAGAATCATGGATCCCTATGACTCAGTGTTGCATGTGGAGGAGTGAAGGCTGACCTAAAGAAGACCTACTGTAGCACAAACTGCAGAAAACCTTAATGTTGTTGATAGAAAGGACTCACAACTCACAGAACCTCACAGTTGACTGGAAGGGAAAAGTGTGGTAGGACAAGATGTACAAGCACCAGGGATGGCCACGGCCTTGAGAGGATTGTCAAGAAAAGTCCATTCAAGAACTTGGGAGAGCTTCACAAGGACTAATGCTGATGTCAGTGCATGAAGAGCCTCAGCTGTTGCATTTCACTCCTGAACCAGAGACAATTC
Source organism: Amphiprion ocellaris (assembly GCF_022539595.1). Lineage (NCBI taxonomy): Eukaryota > Metazoa > Chordata > Actinopteri > Pomacentridae > Amphiprion > Amphiprion ocellaris. Next base: position 30,887,286 of record NC_072769.1, on the reverse strand, counting down.
ATGTGTCTTATCTGGGGTGAGGAGGAAAAGAACTGGACTGTTGTTAAGTGGTCCAAAGTCCTCTTTTCCGATGAAAGTAAATTTTGCATTTCATTTGGAAATCAAAGTCCTAGAGTCTGGAGGAAGAATGGAGAAGCACAGAATCCAAGGTGTTTGAAGTCCAGTGGGAAGTTTGCTCTGTCTGTGATGATTGTGGTGCCATGCCATCTACTGTTGGTGGTCCACTGTGTTTTTGTTAATTCCAAAGTCTACCAGGAAATTTTAGAGCACTTCATGCTAATATCTGCTGAAAAGCTTCACGGAGATGCCGATTTCTTTATTCACCAAGACTCAGCACCTGCCCATAAAGTCAAAACTACTGCCAGATGATTTGCTGATCATGATGTTACTGTGCTTGATTGGTCAGTTGATTCACCTAACTTGAACCCCACTGAACTCCATATGGAGTGCTGTGAAGAAGAAGACAAACACTGACTCAAAAATACAGTCGAGCTAAAGGCCATGATCAAAGCAACCTGGGCTTCAGTATGATCAAAGCAACCTGGGCTTCAGTAACACCTCAGCCTTGTAACAAGGCCGATCCCCTCTATGCCACACCATATTGATGCAGTAATTTGTGGTAAAGCAGCCCCAACCATGTATTGAGTGTATAAATTAACATACTTTTCAATAGGCGAAGATTGCTGTTTTGTAGATCCTCTTTTGATTGACTGTTCTAATAATTTGAGATACTGGAATTCAGATTTCCATGAGCTATGAACCAAAAATATAAAATTTAAAAGACTTGAAATATTTCACCTTGCTGTGTAATACTTATGAAATATATGATATATACCTTTTGTCATCAAATGATGAAAACTTTTTCACAATGTTCTATTTTTTTAGATGCCCAACTACTTGACAGGAGAGAATTTGATTGTGAAATTGCCAAAATTTGAGGAGTTTAGAGTTTCCGAGCAGTATCTGAAGGCAACTGCGTTCCTTTGTGAAGCGCATGCGCAGAGAGCTAAATAGGAAGCAGAAGGACGCAGACTAGACGGATTATGTGGACACATCGGTGAGCGAAAGCAGCTGCTTTCCACTAATTTAATTTGGTTTTATGTACTCTGGGAGAGAGTATAGGGTCTGTAAAATGAAAGTATGACAGCTTGAAGTGGAGTCATTGTAATTCAATGTCCATTTAACTGTGTATTAAAAACTGAGCAACAATGATGTCAGAATGCGACCCGACAGAGACGGAGACCAGCGAGGACACCGGGGCAACAGCGGTGCCGGTGCTGGAGTCTAACTTTCACTTAGCAGAGCCTCCCAAGGTGTTATTTGACAGGAGCCGGATAGGTGCAGGGCTGTCGGCCAACCCCGGACTCGCCGTTCGCATTTCGGACTCTTGTGAAAGCGTCCTGACCGAGCTGGAGACGGACGGCTCCGGCGAAGAGGCGCTGTTGTTGCCGTGCTTAGCAGGAAGCTCGTCGTCGCCGAGGGGAGCGCGAGAGAAGCGGAGCAGGCGGAACAGACACAGCTCGTCGTCGGATAAAGACACGTTGGCCTCCCCAGGTAATTATTTTGGATCAAGGCTATTCCAAATCTCATTATGCCAAGTTCCGGCGTATAAATTGGCAGCTAGGTCAGGACGCTGTCACTCAGTTTCTTTTTTTGATCCGTGCCATATGGTTATTTTTGACGCATATGGTTTAGGGCCAATATCGGCCACACAGGCTGATTACTGTTACATGCAGAGATATCAGTGAATGCAACGTGGTCAGATCGATGTGATGTTATGCAAGATCTTGTAGGAGTGTCAATTCCACTGTGTCTGGCCACTGGGTCCCCCTCAGGGGCCCCTGCAAGATCCTGGGCCTGACTTTAGGAACCAAAATGTTGGAAATAGATAGGGTTTACAGCACGGACTTGTTGCTTCAGTACAGAAGAAAAACACCTTGTTTCTGAGTAATCAGACAATACTGTGATTGTTACAAAAACTATTCATTCTTCCATGTTATCTTAAAAGTATTTAGGTCGTGTTTTCATGGGCACAGAAAGCTGTACGTGTTTCCCAGTGAGTTTATGGATGAGATTAACTAGCACTTTCACAAGTGGCTAGATGTTTGCAGCCACACGTCCAGTTAACGGTGTGATTAAATGTAAAGTCTCCTCACTGCATGCATTCATATTTTAATAATGGTATTTTTCAAGCTTCCCTTAATACTGCAAGTACACATTTATGAGGTCTTAAGGTTGCACGCAGATGTCTTCCACTGTTCAGACTCTACTACTAAAATGAGTCTAATGTCATGTATTTTTTGCCTGAGTATGGTTTGTATTGCGACTCTTGCATATTCACAGCACTACATTTCTCCTGGACTATTAAAAGAAAAGACAGATATAGGAGAAAACAGAAGAAAGGTGATCTAGTCGCCATGGAAGCGGCACATTCTGACTTAACTGCTAAGTGGATATGACAACACTCCTCCTCATACCGCCCACCTTTTTTCCCCCCCATGCAACTATATTATTGAGCAGTTGTTTTCTGTTTATATTCATTCCTTCTCTGTTCTCGACTGTCGGCCTTTCTCTCCCCTCAGAGATCTATTGTTTGACCCCTGTTCTATCAAGGCCAGAAATCTAGGCCACAGGTAGAGGCGCTGAGCCTGACATCACAGGTGTCGGCGTCCCATTTCTGATGGCCTTTTAGAACAATGGTGTTCAGGTCTAATACTACAAAATTGCTTCACAAATTCATAGTCACAGAATCCACAGAGCTGGCGCCTTGTCACTATGTTTGATTAAAAAATGTCCATTGCAAATTATGGTAGTTAAGCTCTACTATGCCTGTCTCGCAGGATATGAACTGAACGTCAGGTGTGTTTTTACAAGTCAGTGGTAAAATTTGCATTCACACAACCTTAGATAGATTCAACTTTGGGTCACTACGCCTCATAGTGACCAAAAGCTGCAAGTAGGGTTTATTTGTCTGATATGACAATATATAACTAACCTCAACTGAAACATTGAATTAGGTTTATGCACATTTTTATCACATAGCTAACTAAGCATGATTTTTATGCTGTTTAAAGTCAAGTTCTAACAATTCGTAAAGGTTGCAGTGGCCTAAATATGCACGTTGTGTGCCCGTCTCAGCCCTTTTCAGAGTGCAGTGTTGTGACATGTCACACACTGTGAGCACTGCAGGTCTGCTGGTCTCCAGGGCTCTGCGCGAGCAACACTTCTGCTGTGAAAGAGCTCTGCGGGTCCCATTAACTGACCAGGACGTCTGAGAGACGGATATTAAATATGCATAAGGCCACTGTGCCAGCAGGCACACAAACACTCTGTCGTCCAGTCTAGTGTGTGATGATGTTAATGAAGAGGGAATTTGGGTAAGAGGAAGCACAGCATGTGTATTTACTTTCACTCTAAGTTAATATCTAATGTAAAGAGGGATACATTGCTGCTTCTTGCACTCACACTCTGCAGTGATATTACTGAAGGCTTTCATCAGTAGTGCAATGCAGTGGAAGCACAAGTCCTCTATCACGCAAGCCAGCTGGTTAAACATACTGAATCTATTGTTGGAAACTAAGTAAATCGCTAAAATTATGTGTCACCAGCCTTACACACAAACAAATCTTGATGAAAATTGGTGACCACCTGCAGAACTTTACAGTTTATCTCTAGATCTGTGTTGACACCATATCATTTCCATACTAAAGTCACAATGTAGCTGTTTTGATGTCAGTTTTACAGTCAACTTCATAATGAGACCACTAATATACCTTCATGACTGAACATCTTGCAGTCTGTAATCTCTTAATCTAAACTATGTGTTACGGTAAAAACTGTGAAAATCCCAATGCTGTTGTTGATTAAACCCATTAAAAACTTATCTTTGTATATCAGAGTTACATATTCATAAGTTTGTTTTCACCCTGAAAACAATCCCTTCCTGCCTTACAAAGGCTTTGATGCAGCTTTACACCTATGAAGTCTCTCTGCACTCACCCCTCCTCACTGGCTGCAGCTGGAGCACATCAGCTCACCTACACCTCTACTCAAACATTATAAAACTAGTCTATATTACTCAATGGGAGGTTGTAATATTGCAGTTAGTCAGCTATGCATGTTGGACTTGAAATCTGGCTCTGGAGATAAACGGTGATACAGAAATCCTGCAAGTTGACAGGATTTGGTCCTTAAGTTTGTTATGTATGAAATATTGAAACTGGATTCTGTGTTTCTGAGACTGCTATTGATATACTACAGTTTCAAGGTAGAAATGCAACACCATGGCTTTTGACTGCTTGTTTTGTTCATGATGTGTCTTCCAGCATATAAAAAAACCCACATATGAACATGTTGACAAGATTTTTAAAAAAAAAAAAAAAAGATTTTTACCAGAGGAGGTCGTTTAATGGAAGTTGGGTTCATGTGGAGGACAGCCAGTCTAGTCCTTAAGGATTGTGTGTGAACATGGTGAACCTATGGGTAGAAGTTGCTCTACTTTCATGCCTTTGTTTAAATAATTTTACAGCATGACTTAGGCTCAGCAAGTACCAAATGGAGCACAAAACACAAGGGGAGCCTGGCTTAAAAACACCATTATGGCCGCTCCAGTTAGGTGCACCTCCTGCACAAACTTTGTGGCTTTTAGAGAGAGATGTCAGTGCTAATGCTTTGAGGCTTTTGGGTTTTAGATGGGCAAAAAATAGAAGACAGCTAACCCAATCTTGGCAGAAAATCTTTGTAGCTGAAAGTTTGTCTGAGGCTCACTGTTAAGTAAAATTCAGTGTTTTGGCTCTGAACAGTTAAATCTCTAAATTGTTTAAATGTATTTGGTCAGGACTGTGTGGGCTACATAACTAGGATAAAACTGACAAGTATCTATTCTTAAATTAATCCAAATCCCTTATGTAATATTCGCGTATCTCCCCCTTCTGTTGTCTGTATCGTCTTTTTAATTTTCTCCTCTCTCAGCTCCTTCAGTGACATAGCTTCAAAGCTAGCTCTGTTTGTCCTTATCTCGCTGTGATAAATTACATGTTAACTGTCCTTCCATCCCTGTGTCCATCCCTGTGTCCACTGCCCAACCCTTCATCCCAGTGTCTGTCCCTTCATCTCTCCCTGCATCCCACTGTTGCTTTACTGTGACTGGTAGACCATATGGAGCCTCTGTCAGCTGACTGTTCAGCCCCATGCAAGGAAGAGACAGTAGTTAGGCGTTGTGTCCTGTGATTGGGTATTCATCAAAGGAATAATTAGCAGCCCACATCCACCAGAGAGCAGGCCCTTCCAGAGAATTCTAGTAGATCTGCAAGGAAATAGAAAATACTGTGTTTTGTAGAATGGCAGAATCACTCTTTATTACATTTGCTTCACAGCAAGAAGGTTTAAATCCACTGTGGATTTTTTCAAATGTGGATTTTGTGTTGTGTTCGTCCTGTGATAGACTGCTGATAGCCACCTGTTGTACTCCACCTTTCAGCCAGTGTATAATAGGAACAGCCTCCCAGAAGAAAACAAGAGGGTAATACATGAAATGAGAAAACAGGACAGCCTACAATGACCTTTAATCATGATTTTATAGTCTGTATTTGTATGTATGTCTTTTGAGTGTCACCAAAATTGTACTTCAACTAGAAGTGGTATGATTTAATTTCTTTTAAATTGTGCCACACTGTAGTTGCCTACATTGTAAAAATAATTGTAAATAACCTTAATTTGTTCCCCTGGTAGGTACCAACAGTGGGGACTTCAATCATTTCCCAGACGATCCTGAGTTTGCAGATATCATCCAAAGGGCGGAACAAGCTATCGAGAGTGGTGTCTTTCCAGAGAGGATTTCCCAGGGTTCCAGCGGGAGCTACTTTGTCAAAGACCCAAAAGGGGTGAGATGCAGAAAGAGGAATGATGCTGATCTATGAGTAGTGAAGAAGTCTAAGATAAGATGAAATAAAAAAATAAATAATAAAAAAAACTTTTGATTAACCCCAGAGTGGGGGAATTTGCATATATCTTGAAAATTTTCACCACATCTGAACCTCTTTGTCAGAAACAAACTTCCCATGAGGGTCTGTGGCTCCAGGAGGCAGCAGGGCCAGATACACTGGAGTGATGGACTAAGATAAGATGAAATAAAAAAATAAATAATAAAAAAAAGTTTGATTAACCCCAGAGTGGGGAAATTTGCAGTGTTAAAGCAGCAAGGGGGTAGTAAAAAAATGTAGACATCAGTTTGAAAAAATAAATAAGAAATATACAGTACTGTTGATTTTGCATAGATTTTTCCATATGTAAAAATTCAGATATTGCACGGATTCCAGTCAGTGTGAAAAGAAACAATATAGCACAAAATTATTCTATATGTAGGAAAATGCTGAAATTGGACATATTCTTGTATTTATAGAAAAAAATTGTATTGTACAGAAACCTTTTAAATGTACGAAACGTTTGTAGTGCACAAATTTGATGTTAGTCATTGCAAGCAAAATAGCATTGTAGCAAATACTTCAAAAGTTTTTCCTCAGAATATAATAGTAGTTGTACTCATGTTCCTCTAGTGTTCATTTGCGTCACTGAGTCAGAATTCCTTGTAAATAATTATGCTTCTTTGGGTCTGTCGGCATTGCTTTTGAGCAGATTCAGTCAGCTAAAAGGAAGTGAGGAGTTGGAAAGTACTCAGGAGGAAAAATCCTGTACAGAATAAACTCACCGAATAATGCAGCCAGCAAGGCTCTCATTGATAGCAGGCAGCCAGCAAGGATGATTAGCATCACATTAACAAGCAACTACAGGGAGACAATATCGATCTGTTGCTTGTTACCAGCATCTCTGTCACTTTGCATTTGTTTCCAGTTTGTCTTTGGTTCTTGATTTGTGTTCTTCAAAAGTAGTGTTAGGTCATTGTGATGAAGTTAGGTCTCTGTGTTTTTGTTCAGTTATTCGACATGAGTCAAATGTGCTTTTCCAAATTGCATTTTTGACATGTTTTTGTTGTTTTCTTTCCTCTCTGCAGAAAATCATTGGTGTTTTTAAACCAAAGTCAGAGGAACCTTACGGTCATCTGAACCCAAAATGGACCAAATACTTTCACAAGGTACACAAAGAATATCAGCAGATATTTAATCTTATACACCCTTTTTTTTTTAAAGTTTTGCCATACTAATTTCTGATTTCATTGTCTATGCATACACTGAGTATTAGCACAATGAAATACAGAGTAATGTATACATCTGAATCTCCAAAACTCTGTCCATGTCTTTGTCTTTTTCTTTAGCTCTGCTGTCCGTGTTGTTTCGGCCGAGGCTGCTTGTTACCTAACCAGGGTTACCTCTCAGAGGCTGCTGCTTCTCTGGTTGATACTAAGCTTGGACTTGGAGTGGTGCCAAAAACCAAGGTGTGCCCCAAAGAACATGCATTTTGTTTCTGTATACAACTTTGAGAAGATGTAAATACAATCTACCTTAAATCATAATGATTTGTGAATTCATATAATCAAGGCCAGAGTTTAGTGAACACTTGAAAAAAACTGAATGTGATCAGTTTTGTGTTGTCTTTGTTTCATTTGTAGCTATAGAAGACAGTGTCCAGCAGTTGTCATAAGATATACTAAACTAGTGTTAATTGAGTGTCTTTTTTTTTAATCAGGTGGTGTATTTGGCCAGTGAAACGTTTCACTACAATGCCATCGACAGAGCAAAGTCCAGGGGCAAGAAGTACGCCTTAGAGAAGGTCCCAAAGGTGGGACGACGCTTCCACAGAGTTGGCCTGCCTCCCAAGGTAACACACTTGTTGTGTTTCTGGTCCTTTCAGAAAGAACACGACAATGGCACTGCTCACACAGCAATCAAAGTTCAAGTTAGGTAAACTTTGCCCACTGCACATTGTGACAAATACATGCAAAGCCAATAGGAATAAGGCATCTAGACTGACACAGACAAAACAGAGGAACAGCTGATGTGTGTTTGAATTCCTGAATTATATGACACATGTTTGTGTTTGTAATGAGACCATGGAAGGTAAGCCTGATCCTGGATAAAATATTACCCTCCAAGTAAGCAAGCCATGTGTATATGCCTCAGTATGCACAGTTCATGATTTTAAGAGCCAGGTTGCTTGTTGTAGTATGTGTAAACATAGCTTAGATTTATGTGTCAGTCGCTCTACAAACCCACTAAAATTTCCTCATTGAAATATCGAGGTAAAGAGGTATAATTTTCACATAAAATATTTCATTGACTGAGTGATGTAGTCACACCAAGTTTCAGAAATGCCAACTATTTTACTCTGTCCTCTGCGATTCCCCACACCAGTGCACTGAACTCAGCAGTCAGCACTTAGCTGACTGCGTTGTCTGAGAGGGTTGATACTGTGTCAGGGTCTGATGTCACCAACTGTTAATTGTTTGCTATCAGCTATAGCACTGCAGCTATTAATCAGTTAAGACAGCCAAAATTATTTCATTTGCAGCTTCTTCAATTTGAATATATCCAGTTTCTTTATTCTTTCATGACCGTAAACTGTCATGGGCTGTGGACAGAATTAGAGATATTTGCGATTTTATAGACCAAGCGACTAATCAAGTAATTTATCAACAAGTAAAATAGTTAGTTGCAGCTCCAATCAGTCATTCATGAGGAGCATAGGCTGTTTTCAATTCTCCCGTTCATTCCTCTGTAGTTTATTCCTTTGGCTTCGGTTTTCTTTATGTAATTCTGTAAAACACTTTGAGAAGGGCTCTACAGACACTTAGAACAAATACTAGTCTTCCTGTTTTCAGCATAAATCAATAGTTTCTTTAAATATCAAAATTGCTATGCTCACATATCCACTGCTTGCCGTCTCATCGATATATAATACAAGAGCTATTGTAACAGTGAGCGAAAGGCTCAGAATAACTGCTGATGCAGACACTGGTAGAGGATAGTAAAAGGAAATGTTCCACAGTATCTCTTTTCATGTTTTCTGAAAAGACAGGTTTATTCAAATAAATAGGTCAGAGGAAGCATAAATGCCATTTCTCTTTTAAAGCATATTCTGTTTTCGGGGGGCCTTTCAGACACTGAATGGATATATTTATCTCTTGTGTAGTGAACTGGACTCATGTATCAGTTCTCGCTTTTATTCAGTGACATTTATGATAGTGTATTATGCAGCCGATGTTTCTCATATGTGACGCTTTTCTCTGTGTGTTTCTATAGCTTTGTATGTTAGATATTGAGAGAAGTTGGTTGAATAGTGTTTGCCAGAAGTAGGATGAGGAAGCTGGCTTCATATTCCAAACGTCATGCACTGTTGACTTTTCATTTACATATTTGCACCATACCACATCATTGCTAGATTAAAAAAAAAAAAAAAAACTTCCTAATGTTTTCAGAGCACTTAAAATTGTAGTACAGTGTGTTTTTCTTTGTTATGTATGTTACATGTGACATGCTGTATGTGTGTGTGTTTCCAGGTAGGCTCATTTCAGCTGTTTGTGGAAGGTTACCGTGAAGCCGACTACTGGCTGCGACGGTTTGAGGCAGAACCTCTGCCAGAGAACGTCAGGAAGCAGCTGCAGGCACAGTTTGAGCGGTTGGTGGTGTTGGACTACGTTATTAGAAACACAGGTGAGAGTGTGTCTCTGTTGACATTTTACCATTGTTTATAATGAACTCATTAGTCTTATCTGTGCTACCTTTGAGTGCAATGTTGACAATTTTGCTTCTTTTGATTGATAGATTTGATAAGGGTTAAAAAAAAAATACATTCTTCAAATTTTACTAAAGTGAATTTATTGTTGGAGTTACTCTCAGTGTCACAAGTGTTTGCACTTTATAGCTGCTGAATGCATCGCTGCAGTCTTTTTTTTTTTTTTTCCCTCCTCTTACATTTAAGTTCAGATAAGAAAGGGTATATTAACCTGAAGGAACATTTAGGTTTACTCTGCATGTAGTTCTTACTATTTTGTGTTTGTCATCCTCCTCAGATCGAGGGAATGACAACTGGTTGATCAAGTATGAGAAGCCAGGAGAAGGAGAAGAAGGACAAAAGGTGAGGGTAAATAAGCATGTACTCAAGGCGTGCTCATACTATTCACAAAAAAAAAATTCACACTGCTGAAGTGCAGGAGCATTGATATATGTACAGCTCTTGTTGTTTGGAGTCTGTATGATGAGTGTTTGTGCTGTTTTGCATCTCATATACACATGCAGACATATACCAGTGCTGTCCCAAGTACCATTTTTGAGGCTTTCAATGCTTCCATGACAATCATGTGAATATTTGACACTTCCACTAGCAGCTAGTAATACATTAGGCTGTACCAGCATGTCAGTGTTTATTTCTGAGGCGTGCCAAGCGCTATGAAACCGACAGCAGCTGAAGCTTTTTGCCTTCAGTCCCAATCAGAGTGGGCGGACATAATACAGAATTTCCGGAGAATTTGGAACTTCCTAAAGTATTTGGGGCAACACTGATGGAAAGCATGTACAAATTAGACCATCACCAAAGTCCAGCAGCTACTACTTCTTGTTTTAATGATGAATTGTTAAGGTGTGTACAGTGTTGATTCTCCTTGTACAGCCTCTCCTCAAGACTAACATTTTCTGAGAGTACCATTTGTTTTCCTGGGGCACATTTACAGTTGGCATGGTCACAAATTTTGTCCTGCCCTTGGACATCTGCTCAATGAAATTTACATCACGTGGACTTTTGCAGAAACAGAAACCACAAATTGGTCTTAAGCTATTACTTGCAGTTTTTAGGACATTTGTCTTCGGAAATTTAATTTTGTTATTCCAGATGCTTTACTGCTTTGACATTTTGCCATCCTGGCTGTAACTGGTAAGCCTGTCACATTGCCACATGCTACTGTCCCAGTGTCAGTGCTGGTAACATTAGATGACAGCTGTAAGACACTAAGATTAAATGTCCTTTTCTGAGAACAGCTAATAATTAATGCAGATTCAAAAGGAATAGTTTTGAATTGCTCTTATTTCATAAGTTATTTTGCATTTTTTTAGCAGTGCGTAAATAACAACCTCCAAAGTATTTGTTAATCGAAGCCTGGAAGGATTCGGGTCAGCCTAATGTAAACACAAACGTACACATACTCATTCATAAACAGGACACACACACACACGCTTTGATATTGCAGGCGCCCTGCGACCTCGCTGGTTACAGCAGCTAGAACACTGTGACTGCCTGTCATCAATATTTATGCGCCATGCATTGATAAATGACAAAGGTTGTCATTCATCTGTTCAATTAATCACCCCGTTTGAACAGCAATCAATAACTCAGTCATTAATTATTCACCTGTCTTATCCGATCTTGTTTTTACACCTCGCCGCAGGAAGCAGAGTGGCCAGAAAACAGTCTGGACTCCTGCATCAAGATCGCAGCAATCGACAACGGCCTGGCCTTCCCCTTTAAGCATCCAGATGAATGGAGAGCCTGTATGTCTCACTTCACTTTGCCTCACTGGTTGTGTCATTATTTTGCCATTACTAACAATCATGAAAACTGTCGTTATTGACTTTCATTCTGAATTCTTTTTATTTTTTTTGTCATTTAGTCTTTAAAATCTTCCAAAAAATGGCCATCATAAGTTAATGGGGCGAAGCGTGTTGAAATAATTTATTTAAAGTGCAATGCTAATAGCATTTATAGTAATAGTTTTTTTTTTAGGAAATTACAGTTAATAGAGTAGTTTGACATTTTGAGAAATGCCCAATTTACTGCTCATTTGCTCTTTGCTCTCTTGCTGAGGAGAATCGATACCACTTTCAGCCAACGATTAGCTTCTTATTAGGAAAGGAAACAAGAGATAGAAATGGCTAGAAGAACCTTAAAGTAAAACAAATCTGCAAATCCTTGTAAAATCATGTTTTTTTTGTTTTTGTGTGTGGATTTAACAAAGAAGGTATAACATGTTTATGAAACAAGTTTAGAGATGTGCTGGTGGGACTTTACCTTTGGACAGAGCTGCACTACTAAAAGCTTCACAGCTTCTCGACACACATGAGAAGTGTCTTCTTGTGTGAATTCCTACTACTTTCCCTGTATTTTCTGACAATAGCATTTGTTAACTGATAATTTTAGTCTGTTTTTGAGCATGATGGTCTATTCAGCTAGTGTTCAGGTAACAACCAAAGGGCCGTTTAACAATACAGCTGAACAACATGCACCATGCGAGTAGACAGTGTGGAAAATATAGTAATAGTTATATACAGTTGAGGAAGAACAAGGGTCTAGTGGCAGCGAAAGGCTCTAAGAGAAACAACTGTTGTATTATGTCCTTCCATCAGACCCATTCCACTGGGCATGGCTCCCTCAGGCTAAGGTGGCCTTCTCCCAGGAGACCAGAGACCTGGTGCTGTCCCGCCTCTCTGACATGAACTTTGTCCAGGACCTCTGTGAGGACCTTTATGAGATGTTCAAGGTACCTGTCTCCCTATAGGTTTCACTTTTGGGTGTGTTCGTTGAGACTAAAAATAAGATTCTTAAGAGAAAGCTCTGTATGCTCAGTTAAATTTAATGAATCACTTCCTAATATTGATAATTTTCTTTGTCTTCAGACAGATAAAGGTTTTGACAAAACCATGTTTGAGAGACAGATGTCTGTCATGAGAGGACAGGTGAGTTTTCTTTGTTTTCTTTCTTTTTGTTCCCAAAATTAGCGTTTCCAGCCCTTTTTTCTTACTTTTCTCTTCCCCTTTTGTGTCCTCTATTTCGCTCTTTCTGGCTGTTTCCTTTCATAACCTCCCCTCTTTCCTCTCCCATGTCCTACTTTCTTTCACTTCCATTGTGTGCAATGTAACCTCATCACCTCACATCTGTACAGAATTGTGGATCCGCTGCCTTGTCTACTGTCCTGCCTCACCCTTTCTGCCTTTCTCACCTACTCTCACCTCAAACCCTGTTTTTTTTTTCTTTTTATGCTTTTTTTTGTGTGATAAAAAGACTTACAGGATTACAGTGATCAAAGGAAGAAAACGGCTGACATTCTGCATAGTTCTTTTGTAGAACTGATTTTTTTTTTTGCTTTTTTCCCAGATATTCTTCTGCAAAATACATAACCGAGAGAAAAGAAATAATTGCAGCGTTTACTGTCTATGGTGTATTACACTTTGTTTGGCAGGGTGATAAGCCCTTTTTCAGACTTTGCTGCCTTTATCTGTTCGTTAGAGTGACTGGATTCAAATTGTCTCATTCAGATACAGGGAATTCATGTATGAGATTGGACAGTGTCGGCCACTATAGACAACAATATCCTACTTCAGTACATGGCAATCTTGTGCGTGCCTTTCTGCTAATGCAGTAGTGTGCAGTTCAGACTTGGACTCTTTTGAACGTGAAGTAAATGTTACTGTGTCCGACCTAGTGAACGTCATGTTGTGCCTTTTACAGAAAACTGAGCGGGTCCCTTATTCAGACACAAAGCCAACAGGTTCAGATGCTGCCAGAGTAACAGAAAAGAGTGCATTTCTTGAAGGAGCTAAAGACAATCGAAAATGACGAACAGCTAAACACGTGGCCAGCATATGTGTTTAGCTTTAACCTTATGCGCATAATCTGTTCTTAAAAGTGCATATTGCACCGTACTGTGTCTGTACTTCATGGTCATATCCTGTTTGTTGCAGGTGTTGAATCTGACCCAGGCGTTGAAGGACGGTAAGAGCCCCATCCAGCTGGTGCAGATGCCCCGAGTGGTGGTGGAGCGCAGCCGCTCAGGCGGCCAAGGTCGTGTGGTCACACTGGGCAATGCGTTCACACAAACCTTCCACTGCAAGCGGCCGTTTTTTTCCTCTTGGTAGTCAGAGAAGGCTGAGGAGAGGTTTCTGCGGTGACTCGTTTTTTTGTTTTTTTTTATCCTGAAGTCTGTCCTGAAGCAAGGAAGGATGAAATAAGGGAGAAGATGAGATTATCACACTGGAAACTGTTCTTATTTGTCCTTGCAAAAAAAGAAATTGAAGAGGATGATAGAAAATAAAATGAAGTTTTTTTTGTGAGGAAATTGAGTTTAAGTAGATTCCTCATTTTTTGAAGAGAGTGCAGAGAAGCATGAGAGCTGGAGAGATTAGCATACCGCTGTCTCCTAGAGAGACCTTGGGGCTGTTAGTAGTTGCCATGGTGACTTGATTGGATAATCGGCTTTTCCACGGAGGTGGGCTTTGTTTATTGTTAGGACACAGAAAGGATTTTTTTTTTTTTTTTACCCACCCAAAGTACCTACTGAAGTCTCATGCAAAGTATCCTAGTCGGGTAATGGCCAAAGAACAAGCACGTACCTACCACATACGAACACATATGTGGTCCTAGAGTGTTTGGGGAGTCTGAGGGACTGGTTTTACAGATGTATCCAGAAAGTGAATTTTTCATGAGGTCATTGTTCCTCATCTGGGATAAAATCCTAAAATATTTGCTTGGCCTTGTAGGAGTACTTGTTGAAACATAAACGTGCACTTGCACTGCTGGAAATGTTGGACTGGTTCTGCCCAGCTGGGTCAGACCACTCTTTACCAGTGTTAGTCTTCAAAACCATATCTGTTGAGCAAACACAAACCCAGTGTCTTTAACTCTCAGTACTGCCAAAATCTGTTTGTTGAAGGAGTATTGAAAAGCCTCAAGAGAAGAATAATGTTGAAACTTGAATTTGGAGGAGGAGGACTAGAAATCAACACATTGCTTGAATGTAATCTGTTTACGATTTATACGCAGATTCTTGCTCCTAAACATTTCAATACAAGAGAATGCTGTCAGAAATAGATTTCTCATTACAATGAATGTATTTGTTGTTTGACATGTATTTAATTGCCGGCAAACAGCTTTCTCTTGAACCTCGTGGCATGGGGCACGGCAACTCCCCTCCCCTTTATAATATATTATGTGAAAAGGAAAAACAAAATTGAGGACAATATTTCACACTTTGCTTGATGCTGTTGTGTTTTCTTATGTATGCATCTTGAAATTTTTATTCCAACTCAGTGATTGTATGAGAAAAATTGTATATTTAACAGAAAAAAAATAAAATTTGGGAAATTAGAATTTTTGTTTTGGTAAGTTACACATATTACAGTTTCAAAGAAAAAGCTCATTTGAATATGTAAAATTAAAACTGCTGACAGAAATAACATCAAACAGCACGGACAAAGTTGTGTTCAGTAGACTTCAAGAGACCTGGATGCCGCAGATTTTGTATGCATGTGGAATGGCCAAGAAACTTGAAAACTTAATTCATAAATGATATGCAGACAAACCAGCCTGTACTGTCTTTACAAGAATTTATAACTGAAGTAGCTCTGCATTTTTGTTAAAAAACATTTGTTTGACATTTGACTATACAGTCAACTGTATAGCCAAAAAACAGCACAAGACCAAACTTACTTCATATGATTGTATTTTTATTGTTAAAACACTAAAGGTAAAACAGCAAAAGAAAATTGGATACAAATATTATTCCTAATGAATTCTATAGATTGCTGCACACTAATGTAGTGCATTATAAGTTATTCCTGATGTTTATTATACCTTAATAATTTTTCAGCCTTTGCATGTCGAGTCTATAGCTGCAACTAGTTCATTTCACATCTACTTCATCTGCGTATTTTGTTTTTTAATCATTAATTTGTCTTATTGACTCTAAAATGTTAGAAAAATGATAGGAATCAAGATATTTTCAAATTCCTTCAAAACCCATAGGCTGTATCTGTTAGATGTACATAGCCACCATGAAGCCACTGATTTGCTTGTGCACTACCATTCTGAAGCCTTAAATTTAGTCAGCATTTTTTTCTCTTTTGAAACCAGATGAAACAAGAGGTTTCATCTGAATGAGAACGTGACACTATACTCAATGATACGGGAGCAACCTGTCATTCACAAGGTAGCCCCGTCTTAAAGCATACCCCGCTTTATCGTCTGTTTTACTTTTAATGGAACCGTAATTTACTACATTGACTTCATGCCATATTGAAGGAGATGTGACATTAGCAATGTAGACTGTAAAGTCATTTGTAAAATGTTTCCTGAGCTACCAAATCAAGTGAGAAGAAGGCTACTTTTCCCATAGATGTCTATACAATTTTACTACTTTTTGCAACCACATTAGTCGCCCCCTGCTGGCTGTTCGAAAGAAAGCAAGTTCAAAGCATCTTTTTTAAACCTTGATGCCACATCCATCTTTTTCTATCTACATTTTATGTGAAACCCCACAGATATCCTGTTTCTAATGAAAACGTGTCTCACGTTTGAAACATTTAAACCAGTGACTGTTTAGTGATTTAGCTTTATAGGTGACTCAAAGGGTTCAGTTTTCGACAGACTGGTTAATTGACTAAACATTTCCTATACTGTAGGTACTAAAGTAGGGATTTTATCTAAATCACAGTGGAAAAATCCAGATCCTCACAGTTCATGCTGCAGGTGAGACTTACAATGGAGACACCAGTGAGCAGATCCGAACATCTCCGGATGCGCATGTGCGAATGAAACACAAACACACCCACGCGGATCATGTGCAGTACACTCGTCACAGTGAGGTATAGCTGAACAGGTTCACCACACACAGTGAGATGCAGCACACATCTGGAGAGGAATAAATTCTGAAAAGGCGTGTTGCAGTGTAACCAGTACATGTGTAGGCACAGGACAGCGGAGTGACACGGATCCTTGATCAACACTGCCCTCAGGTGGATAGTTTCATCTATAGCCATTAGTAGATCATTTAAAACAATAACACTATACAACTAACTACCATACACTGCGTCTGTCTGATACTGTACATCGCTTGTATAGTTACATCAGAATTATTTGTGAAGTCTTAAGCAAAGCAAATCTGTAGTTTCTATAGAATTCTGATCAGTTTAGAAACATTCGAATTGTAGCTTTTTTCATCTGCATCTCTAAATTATGTGTATGAATATGGCCCAGAAGTGTTTGATTACTCAGTGACAGTCGCAGGTTTACAAATACTGTGTTTAAAAAGCATATGTGTTATATTTTGCTTGCAACTTCATGCTTGTATAGTTTTAGCAGTCAAAAATCACAGCATAATTTCATAAATATTAACGAAAATGTAGAATATTTGAACACTGGGTGATATGCTGTATCTTTACCATATTTATTAAGATGTTAATTTGATGTTAAAAGTTTAAAAGTGAATGATAAGCATTTTACAGGTATTTTTTCCCAGTTGCATTTCTGTTGAAAAGTTTAAAAATGTACAGATTAAGGTTCCAAAATCATTAACCACAAGACCAGGATTCTGAAACTCAAGGAGTTAAATGTCATTCAGCCACCATTCATTTTATTAGTGACACCTGTGATTTTTCTGCTTACTCTGTTCAGCACACACATGAAAACACCAGCTATTTGTGGAAAAAGGGCCACTGTAACTCTTCTATTGCCTGCAGGGGGTAGTAAGGCGTATGAAAGGAAGCAGTGGAGCAACTATTACTTTTTTGACTGTAGGTGGAGACACAGATGCTTCTAATTTAGGACTGCTAATATTTTACTTGAAGTTGAGACATTTGGCCAAATATGCAACAGGTTTTATAATGACTGAACACCTCTCTTGCTATAAGACCTGCAGTCAGCTAAATATGAATGTGTGAGGTCAAAAGCAACTTAGCCAACACTGTGGTGTCAAAAAATAAATACTTTTTTTTTTTGCTAATGTAAATCTCCTTACTGCATGTACCTGACACTAGGCCTTGTCACAAACACAAAATCTCCACTAAGCTAATTAAAAGGAACCCAGCTGACAATAAAAAAGCTTTCTAGTTAATAAAGCTTTTTTTTAACATATTGCCAATAATAAAATAATTCTGTAACCCAACAGGAATACAATAAGAATGTAATTGTAATGCTTTGAACCACAGAAGGGCTATGTTTTCTAAAAATCTTCTCACTGTCCGTCTTCAGGATGCCAATCACCACTTCAGGACACAATAATGAGCCTAATCTGACTTTACATGAGACTGTCTATGCATCTGAATACAACTGTACTGTATAAACAGAGGATGAATAACCCATAATTTTCCATTGCTTTGAAATTGAGTCTATGTGTTTTTTTTTTTTTTTAAATCTCCACTAGATGGGGCGCATTGTCGGTTTGACTCCATCACTTGGTCCTCTGCGCTCCAAGGCTCAGTTTCACTAAAACTAGGTGATGTACAGTCACACGGCTGTCAAAACATGCAGGCACTGGTGACTCTGCTATGAGTTAAATCCAAACAGAGCTTTGAACACCAGCTTCATGTAGGCATATCCCATTTTTTTCATACCAGCAGACAGTGGAGCCACTGGAGACACAGGGTTGCTTTTATTTAAGGTCTTAACGCAAAGGAGCAACCAGGTTATTTGTAACATTCAAACTGAATATGAATTTATGAGAGCAAACATCCAGCTGTCCGAGCTTGCTGACGCTGTCGATACCCATCAGAATGCAGCTACTTTTCCTCACCGCTCTGTTTCTCTTTACGCACGACCTGGACTCCGTGCGCTCGGACAAGTGCGCCTCCCGATGCGACGTGGGCTCGTGTCCGAGTCCCAGCTGCCCCGGGGGGTACGTCCCGGACAGATGCAACTGCTGCTTGGTGTGCTCGCCCCGCGAAGGCGACCCCTGCGGCCGCAAGAACGACCTGCCCTGCGGCGATGGACTGGAGTGCAGGACGCTCACCGCGGGGAGGCGACGGGGCTCCAAAGGGGTCTGCCGGTGTAAGATGGAGATGGAAGTGTGCGGAAGCGACGGGAAAACGTATGGAAATGTGTGTAAGATGAGAGCAGCCAGTCATAAAGCTATACACAAGGGCAGACCCGCAGTGAGCCAAGCGCACCAAGGACCGTGTTCGCCTTCAGGCGCAGGTAGGACTACTGGGGGTCCTCGCAGGTCTGGGGTGGACGTTGTTTGAATAAAACGTAACAAGTGTTCTGTTTTGACTTGTACTGCAGCTGTGCTATTGTACAATATCAGAGGAAAAACTAGAGCTGTCATAATCAGTCTTTTTTAAATTAGAAACTGGCATTAGAAATCAGAGAGGGTCATTTTTCAGGCAAGAAATTGCCAAAACTTTTGTGATTTCAGTTTCAAGATTTGCTGTTTTTGTCATGTTTTTATAATGGAGCATTAAACACTTTGAGATGTGTGTATGACTAGAAACTTTAAAGAAGTCATAACGGAATTATTGGGATAGACATTTGTTTGTTGTTTGCATAATTTATAATGAAGTAGCTTAAAAAATAATATTAGAATATGCTCTAAGTGGAAACTGCTTTGTATTTTTGCAGTACGCTGCTGGAGAAGAGTAGCAGCTAAAGAGTCATGTCTGCAGTACCAGGACTGACAGACCATCAATGTTTACAATTTTATCAAAATTTTGAGTTCTTGACATCCATATTTCCCCTTTTTTCAGTTTAAGTTGCCACAAAGGTGAACAAAATGTACTTCTGATGGGTCATTTTGCTTTCTCGTAAGTGGCAAAAAACATGAATTTCATGCAGGTTTGCCATTAAAAAACATCTAATTCCACTCTGTTTGAAATGATTATACAGTGGCTTGAGCAAACTGTTCATTCATATAATACCTGGAACATTGTGGATCTCTAGTAGACTGAAAAAAAAATCTCTGTGGGACTGATCAACGTTTTGTTCCAAATTCTGAGTTTGTAGCAACTGATCCACTGCTGCTTCAGGGGAGGTTTTAAGAGGTCAAGGATTTGTACAAGACTGATCTAATTCTACAGTCGTGATTGTGAGTGATGTACTGTGTGTGTTTGCATTAATGCAGTGGGCTCTTTATGTCAGTACAGGTCTTTCCCTGGTCCGTACCAGCAGCCCTCGCTACAAGTTCAACTTCATCGCTGATGTCGTGGAGAAAATAGCACCTGCTGTCGTCCACATCGAGCTGTTTGTGAGGTGAGGAATGTGTGTTTATGGAGGGAGTTTTCCCAGTGATGTTTAAGATTTAAAAAGGCACAAGTAACAAATCAAAAGTGGAACAGGAGTTTAGTCCTTTTATAAAGAAAAAACTGTAGATTTGAATACTTTATTGTAGCTTGATCCCAAGAAAATGTCAACCAATCTGCTGCTATGTCTTGTTTTATTATTATCAGCTGCATAAAATGATCCAAAGGTGTCCACTTTCATGGTTTTAGGCTGCATAAGTTTAAATTTATGTTTCTGCCACACAGGACCACCACAGTGTGAAACGGCTCCTAGAAAAATAGACGTCTTTGACTATTTTTGCCTCTAAATCTGCCTTTGTCTTCTTTTTTCTCTCCAGACATCCTCTGTTTGGTCGCCATGTGCGCCTGTCCAGCGGCTCCGGCTTCATCGTGACCCACTCAGGTGTGATTGTGACCAACGCTCACGTGGTGACCACAACTTCCACAGTGACGGGGAGGCCTCAGCTGCGTGTTCAGCTCCACGACGGCGACGCATACGAAGCTGTGGTCAGAGATTTAGACAAGAAGGCGGACATCGCCACCATCAAGGTCAATCCACAGGTGAGAGCGATTTGTTGCCCTCTTCTCTTTCTCCATTATTAAGAAACGTGAATCATTTTTAATCTTCTGCTACCACGAATCCTAAATGAGACCACATCCTGCCAACATTTGACAGTTTCCTGCGAGACACTCACAAGGCGAGCGGGAATACTTTCATAAACACCAGCTCTGTGACTCACAGACGCAGCGCTGATGTGTGTTTTCTCGCACTCATATCTCAAATACTTGAACAGTTTTGTAAGCTTTAAACTCTTCCTCCCGTCTCCTATCTTCTCCAAATGCATTTTTTCCCGTTCATGCTGAGTGTTTTTCTCTCTGTATCTGACAAATATGCTCACAGTTCCTCCTGTGTGTTGGTATTTTTGACTGTTTATGTCCATATGGGAGCAGAAGAAGCTCCATGTGCTGTCTCTGGGTCGCTCGGCTGGTCTGAGGCCAGGGGAGTTCGTGGTCGCCATCGGCAGCCCCTTCGCCCTGCAGAACACCGTCACCACCGGCATTGTCAGCACGACACAGAGAGACGGCAAAGAGCTGGGCATCAAGGACTCAGACATGGACTACATCCAGACTGATGCTATCATCAATGTGAACACACAAACATAACATTTATACACATATATGTGCATGTACACAAGCTAATTACGTCACTTTCTTGTAATGTTGTGGAATGTTTGTAAAAAGATTTTGGCCATTTACACAAGTGTCAAGATTATTTTTGTGATTTTATGTTTCTTATCTTTCATATTTGCGAGAAGTACGGCAATTCAGGAGGGCCTCTTGTAAACCTGGTAAGTGCTGGGCTTTGATGGAGGGTTTTTAAAATGGAAAAAATAGCTAAAATGCTCAGAAATGCTTCACTAAAATGAAGGACTTGGCTTTTATCAGCTGCAGAGCTATTCATAAAACATTCAGGGCTTTAACAACCTCACTGGTACCTGCCTGTCTGTTTATTTTACTGTTAGTGACTGTTTTTAGACCCAGAAATACTTTGAAAAAATGGTTAGGCTGTCTTTTTTGGGTCCACTCCACACCAAAGCCACATCCATCATGACCACTGCAGCTCTGTAATCCTCTCACCTACTGTGTAATTATGCCTAAAGAGTGGCTTTTGACCACATTATTATTATTAGCCCCCATAAATCTCACATTTCCAGCATACACAGAGCACTCTAATTGTCATGTGAGTCTGAAATGTCATATTATTCCCAAGAACGCTGTGGGAGCTACACATATTATTATAGTGTACAGATATTATTGGTCTATAATTTAAGCCTGGTTTAGTTTTTGTTTATTGTAACACATTAACAACAGTATTTTTTCTTTTATACCTCCTACCTGTGTGTTAAGAGTCTCAACATGCCACAGAATCCATTTATACATTTGGAATTTCATGTGTGCAATCATTAAAATGTAACACTACTACCTTCCACTCCTCCTGTTACTGCTGGTACTATATTCGCAACAAGAAAATAATTCCTGAGAATGAAACACGCGGTTTATCACTAACTATTGCATTAAATGTGTTTCATCAGGAGTTTCCCACGCTGACAATTCTATGTAGTGACACACTGGATTGCATTTGCAGCACTGTACACCAGTGCATGTTTAAATAGGCCACATGCAGTGTGCTAAACTGTGGAAATTTTAATGACATTTTCTTTCAATGGCGCTGTATGCTAGGCTCTAAATACTAAGTGACACAGTTTTTTTCCTGGAAATTCTCCCATATTTTTTCAATTCTTATTGGATTTTATGTGAATCAACACATGACCGTCCTTTGCAGCCATTATTTGTTATTGAATAATTTGAACTGCCCTTTTGACTTCACGAGTCCTGTGTGATTGTATGCTTTTGTGGGCGTGCCTGTGCTTCTTCCAGGATGGGGAGGTGATAGGTATCAACACTCTTAAAGTGACAGCAGGGATCTCCTTCGCTATACCCTCCGACAGGATCCGCCGCTTCCTCACAGAGTCAAAGACCAAACTCAGCAAAGGTGGGTGTCACAGCTGGAATCGTGTGACCCTACCACCTAATGACCTCTTATAAAGCACTTGTTCCTCGGTATTTATCGCTAACTCTTCTTCCTAAATATTGTTGTGACAGAAAAGGTAAGACTACAGAGAAGACTTACAGAGGAGCCTCAGTCTGATGCAGGTGAGAGCACCTGACACACCAGCAATGGTTGAAATAGAAACACTAGGTTTACATGTAAGAGATCCTGTGATGGCCTTGCTGAAGTCTCACATTGTAGTTTCGTGTTGTTTTCAGACGTGTCAGAAGTGAAGAGATATTTTTTAGGCATCAGGATGATCACAATCACCAAAGCGTGAGTTGCAACATTTACGCACACATCGTAGATTGTAGCTTTTAATAACACAACCTGAGCATTTCAGCCTTCAGTTAAATGAGTGTGGACTTATCTGTGCATGCTATCAGTGTAAAGTATGTTATGTTACAATTCCTATTATTGTGCTCTGTGTGTGCCTCAGTCTAGTAGCGGGACTGAAACATCAGAACCCAGACTTTCCTGACGTCAGCAGTGGGGTTTTGGTGCAGGAGGTCATACCTAACACTCCAGCAGAAAAGTATGCTCGCACACATGTGCAAAAACCCCAAGTGCACACACACACACACACACACACACACACACACACACACACACACATATCACAGTTCCTCAAAGTACCGGTCATCAGCCAAACTTTGGTGTTGCTTCAATTGATGTGGGCTCATTATGTGGCTCCATAATGTGATTCAAACATCTGAAAAACTAAAATCTGCTGGCAGATTTGCAGGACATGTTAGTTTTTTTTGTGTGTGTGTGTGTGTGCGTTTTTATATTGTTAAAACTACATTTAAGTAGTTATTAGAACCAAACACTGTAAAAGACAGAACGACTCTACTCACCTGTGCTGTTCCGTTAGTAAAATGATCCAGATCTTAGCTTAGAAATGCAATATTTTATTAAAATCACTTTATTTCATAGGTATTATTTATAACATTTGCCAGGAATAAATCGTTTGCATTCGGCAGATTTTGTGAAAAAACAAAAAAATTTTGCACTTCTTGGTGCAACCAATGACTCAGCTGTGACTATCAGTCACATTTTAAAAAAAAAGTGTTTTCAGCTGAACTGGGGCAAACTGTGGGATGTGTTTATACAGAGCTGTCAGGAGGAGGAGAACTATTTAGACAAATTAAATATCAAACATATACATAGTATGTAGAGTAATTTTATTCCCTTTCATGGCAACACCAGTATCCACTTGGAAATTTTTTGCACGTTGATTCCGGGTATTTTCAGGTTTATAAATGCTGACATCATCGTATGACTATGATGAGCTGATGACCTCTTACGTAGTGAGGTTAGCATATGTGGAGCCATCTATTGTGCTTCAGACGCCCCTTATAGCAAATTACTCACTAGCTTCTTTCCTTTTTTGTATTTTAGTGGAGGGATTAAGGAAGGTGATGTTATAGTGAAGCTGAATGCACAGCCGGTTAACACCACTGATGACATCCGTGTGGTGCTGCAGACCAACCAGCCACTTCTGCTCGAGATTCGCAGAGGGAACGATGACATGCTATTCAACATCCAGCCTCAGCTTTTAGCGCATTAAAGAACAGGACAGATTGTTTTAGTGTGAGCAAAACTTGGACAGGATTCAATAGAGGCCATAAAATACAGTATGTACTGCAAGGAATTATGAACAAGCTACATGTGGAAATTAGAACTGATGTGGAATAATTTCAGTTCAGATTTTTGATAAACCATGAAAAACGTGTTTCCTTAAAACTTGTTAACTTGTACCAGTCCGATTTTTCTGAAGTTTAGATTTGTATAACATTTTTTTCTAGCATATAGTCTTTTTTTGAGAAATACAGTTGTTTATTACGATACTCAAAATATTTCTGAGTAGAATCTACTGCACTGACATTGAAAAAGGTTCAGAATAAAAGCTTCCAAAGAAGGATCTGTGCAGCGGTGTGTATTTATCTGTCTAGTCTATTCAGCAGCTGCTGTCCAGAAGGCAGGTTCCACTTCTCTGTTTATGTCATCTCATCCCTCCTCCTTCCTCTCTGTCTTGGAAAGATGTTCTGCTAATTCAAACAAACTCAAACTGACACACACACACACACACACACACACACACAGATACGATGAGCACAATCCTGTTAGTGGAGCAGCCACTTTTATCCTCTCCTGTTTTGGTAATGGAAATTCTCATGTGTAACATTATCTGAAACTTGAGGTTACATACTCTGGCTTTGAGACTGAAACTCCTTGCAGGACTGTTTGGTGTTTTATATCATTTAAACACAGCCTGAAACTACTTAGACAATTTAGCGTGGTCACATTTGTTTTCAAGGAACTATGCAGTTAAATATGACCTGAAAGTCTCTGTGGTTTGGCATTTTATTCCATGTTAGGATACTGTTAGTCATTGTTTGCCAATGCACATCTCCTCAAATGATGAAATTACCTTATAAATGACCTTGTAACCCCACATGGAGCATGCCTGTGGGTGCACAGCTCATAAACCCAACCCAGACAGACAATCCTTCCTGCTTTGTTTAAACTCAGACTGTGCCATGTTACTGTTGGCCGGAACAATGACAGAACCAAAAACAAAAGGAACAAAAGGTAAAAGATAAACTGATGGGACCACAATCAGGAAAATGAGGGCGGGTGGGTGAATGGTATTATGTGACGCTGTAGGAATCTACCTTTAACATGCAGTGTGTTGCTGACCCACTTTTCGGAGTCCGTGTGGTGTTTTCTCGTCTTGCCGAGACACATTGTCATAGCAGAGCACCAGACTCCCTCACAGCTGTTTATTCTCACAGAAACCAAACTTCACATTAAGAAAGTGACCTCATGACAAATATAAACGTCTCACTCGACTACAAACATGGTCTGTTCCAATAATGGCATTATAAACATATCTGCTGCTAATGGATCCCTCTGAAGTGCAGCTTGCGCCTTACATTTCCCATATGCCCCTTATGCTTACAGTGTGGATGAGATGCCCCTGCACAAGTTGTGAATCAGTAAATGTATTGCCATCTAGTATGGAGGACTAAAAGTGCCAAAATTAAATAAATAAATACATCATTAAATAATTAATTAAATATGTCATTAATTAATTAAAATTGGAATTAAATATTTCATTAATTAATTAAAATTGGAATTAAATATGTCATTAATTAATTAAAATTGGAATTAAATACTTAAATGTGTTATTAAATAAATATATCATTAAATAATTAAATATGTCATTAATTAGTTAAAATTGGAATTAAATATGTCATTAATTAATTAAAATTGGAATTAAATACATAAATGTGTTATTAAATATGTCATTAATTTATTAAAATAACAATTATTTTAAGTAAAAAACATATTTCATTATTTCACGATTTAATTAATTATTTCATGGTCCTTGTGTTGCAGTGGATCATGAATTAATTTTATCTGTCAACCTCGCCCGTCAAAGTCCGTGGGCGGGACTAACGTGAATCTAGTCTAATCCACTGCTTTTGTCTGCCTTGAAACCGGAAGTAGAAGTCTTTCTAAACATGGTGGCTGTGTAGAGGGAGAGTCGCTGTGAACTTTCTAGAGAGTTGGTGAGAGATCTTTTAGACCTTGCAGAGTATGTGGAAGCAGGACCTGCTGACCGCGAGCATGTAGCGTGTAAAGCAGAGGAATTTATTGAAGTTGTTGAAGTTATTTCCGCACTTTCCGACCAAGATGTTGACCGTAGAGTGACTGCAAATTTAGAGGAAGTACTCCGCCGGTTTTCTGGTACCAGGGTGCAACAGGAGCACACACAGGGACCAGGGCGTTTGGCATACCGAGGGAAGTTCTGGAACATCACGTTCTTTGTGGATTACCAGCCTGTCAAATTGCAGCGATGCTCGGAGTGTCGAGCGCTTTTCCTTTAGGACCTACTCGGCGCGGCACGGCTCCGCTCGTCTTTGTTTAGCCGCGATTCCACAAGCATCTACTCGGCACGGTACGGCTCGTCTCATCTTTGTTAGCGAGCGTTTCCATACGGACTAATTTTCAGCACCTTCTCGGCTGAGGTTCCCAGCGAGCTGAGATGAGCCGATAATGTGGCGTTTACATAGTGCAGGCCACTGATTGGACAGGGAGTGACGACACAGAGCAACTTCAGCACGAAAACAAAATCCTGCATTAAAAAATGACTGTAAACAGCGACGGTGTGCATTGCTCTTCACGAAACTCTCTGTTCTTCATAATTTTAATGTGACAGCCAGACCTGTACCGTGGGTGAATGAAGAGGTCGAGACTTTGTCTTTGGTGGTGGACCAAAGAATACAGAGAGAGCTGGACGGAGAAAGTTTATCAGGAGGTCTCTGAGCGGATGGCCGCTCACATATACAGTAGACTGTATATAAAGAGGACAGAAGCAGTGTAGGGAGAAGCTGAAAAAGCTCAAAAGTGACTATCGGTCCACCCAGGACCACAACGGCCGGCGTGGGTCAACCAGGAGGTGTTGGAAGAGGTTTCATGGAAGCTATTTACTGGCACCGCACCGGCGAGCAACAGGAGGGAGACTCAGCCGCTGCATTGTTGGAGACGTTCGAGAACGGTGAGTGTTTTGTGACTTCAAGAAACTTATACATCATTTATTCCATTGGTGGCAAGCTTCTTTTAAGCAAACAAGTATTTTTAGAAAGTAACGTCGTTGTCTCCTGGAGCAGACAATAAGATAGCTAGTTAGCCATCGGCGCTAACTCCGTGCTCTGCTTGTATTTCGTGCTGCTGTTTCTAACGTTTAGCTCTCAGAAGCTAATACTTCAGTCAGCATGCCGTGTTTTTCTTGTACTTAGAGTGAGTGTTTATTTCTGTTCAAGAATCCCTTTCCACATGCGAAGCCTACTCCACCTCCGTCGCGGAGCCCCCGGCTGCCCTGTCTCCTCTCCACCACCAGCAGCAGCTCCTCTCCAGCACCAGCTTCGACACCGACCCTGTCAACAGCACCGTCTTATCACCGGTAAGACACGGTAAACAGAGAGCATGGTTGATTTTCGCATTATTATTATTACTACAGGTGTAAATGCCTGCAAGCATGATCAGAACAGTGAGACCAACGACCAAGAATTCAGGCAGGTGTAAATGCAAACTGTGCAGCAGCCAGCTCAGGAACGCCTGATGAAAGCTACATGTAGCTGCAGTGACACATAAACAGAACACATGCAGCTGCATTTATTTTCCATTGACTTAACAAGTAAGTCACTCTAATTAATTTACGTTCTGGTGCAGTGTAGTATTGCAACCATTCTTCTTATAGTCACTAGGTAGCTGTGAAACTGAATGAAAATATACATAAAAATGAGAAAACACAGCTCTTCTTAGCAACTCCAAAATGTGCACAGGATGAAATGAAGTTCACACCACGTCGTTTTTGTTTGTGGTGGAGGAGTTACTGCTTGTGCTTTGGTTAAAGCGAAGAGTGCCAGAAGTTTATTAAAGTATCAAAGACATGATCATGATTGAAAATGGATGGACGGGTGGCTAAACACATCACATCATAGCTGTGGAGTCCTTCCAGCTCCTGGGGACTACAATCTCTCAGGACCTCCTGAAAAAGGCTCAGCAGAGGATGTATTTCCTACAACAGCTGAGGAGACATGGCCTGCCACATGAGCTGTTGATCCAGTTCTACACTGCAGTCATCCGATCTGTCCTGTGCACCTCTGGATCAACCACACAGCAGGACAGAAACAGACTACAGCCCATAGTACGGACTGCAGAAAACATCATCAGAGACCCCACTCACCCTGGACATTTGGACTACAGAGCCCTGTACACAAAAATCACCACTACTGTGTTTATAGCAATTACCATTTTGCTAATGTGTTCATACATTCCAGTCTAGCTGTACATTTCTGTTTATATTGTGTTCTATTTTACTACTATTTCTTTTTCCTCCCTGTTCCTCTTTCTATAGTTTATTTTTTATTATTCTCTTCCATATTCCTAGGATGACACCAACAGCCGAAACCAAATTCCGTGTATATTGTGTACTTACTTGGCCATTAAAGCTGACTCTGATCACTTTTCTGTCTTTGGTCTAGGCAAGAGGAAAGGGGGCCACAGAAAACTGGACCTTCCTAGCGTACTTGTGGAGATGCAGGCTGAGGAGGAGTGGAGTCATGCCCAGCATGATGAGAACATCTGGTTGCTCCTCAGCGAGGCAAGAGAGAATGAAGCGGCCTTGCAGCGGGAGGAGATGGCCCAGAATACTGCCTTCAACCAGTCATTCCTGGGTGTGCTGGGGTAGCTGGGTAGGCAGTGGGCAGCCGGCGAGTGTGAGCGAGTCCACCTCCCATAGACTTGAGATTTACAAGTGCTGGTCATATAATTAGAATATCATGAAAAAGCTTGTCTTTTGGACAACTGTCAGGTCAGCAGTCTTCCCCATGATTGTGTAGCCTACAGAACTAGGCTGAGAGACCATATAAAGGCCTTTGCAGGTGTTTTGAGTTAATTAGCTGATTAGAGGTGTCTTCAATATTGAACCTTTCTACAATATTCTAATTTTCAGAGATACCAAATTTGAGATTTTTGTTAGTATTCAGGTATAATCATCAAAGTTAAGAGAAATAAACATTTGAAATATATCAGTCTGTGTAATGAATGAGTATAATATACAAGTTTCACTTTTTGAATGGAATTACTGAAATAATGAACAACTTTTTTCATGATATTCTAATTATATGACCAGCACCTGTAGTTGTATATAGTTTTACTTTTAGTCCTCCACTGTAGGAGAGGCCCACCACAGTTTGTACTTTGCACATTGTAAATAGTTTTGATTTTGCTGCTGACTAATAAACTATTTTGTGACTTATGTGATTGCATCATAACTTCTCATTTTGTCTGTTAAGACACTGGTAGAAAAAGAGTCAACAGTCTGAACCAAACAATTCTATATTCCCTAATAATGTATTTGTGTTTAATGGGATTTAACATGTTTTAACACAAACTCCTTTATGGTTCATAATTCTGGTGACTGAATTACACCAAAGCAATACTGATTTATCAAACTGGAATTTTCTTAAAACAGCTGTTTTAATGTTTTGGCGTTTAATTTTTTATTTAATCTTGCTAACCTTCACAAACAAACAATAGTATAGACACATCTACAAAAGTTTATTGTCAGAATTGCATTAAAGAAAACAATAGCGGTCCGGGGACCGAAAAACAGAAGTATAACAAGAAGAATAACTTTGCATGACACGTAGTGCATCAGTGCATCCTGTACATCTCTGTCCTCCTCCTCTACACCTTGTGCCACTGCAGGCTCATGTGCTGCTGCTTCAGGTAAATCCCATGAAGTCTCATCAGAGAGCATCTGAAACACATACACAGCATACATATTTTAATACCTAATAGCGACAAACTGCAGCCATTACAGGGTCGTTCACAGGACTGATACACGATAGCTAGCGAACTAGCATTAGCTTACCCTCATATGTCGTCTCGTTCATATCCTCTTGTCTTCGGCTTGATACTGCTTTATCGCCTCCCAAACTCTCCTGTGTGTCTCCTCAGTGTTTCGACTCGTCGCTCTCAGCTTTCTCCGACTCTTCTATTACTCTGAATCTGACAGAAAGCCACAGACCGAGCAGCAGGTGTACTATCGCCTCCATGTACATTGTTGCATTGCGTTTGTGTCGCACAGAAATGACGGTAAGGGACTTTCGGACCGCCGTGCTATGACGACTCCACCCACGATGAGGTGGTTCTCAATGTAATGGAAAAACAACTAAACCGAGACGAGCCGTGGCGCGCCGAGTAGATGCTAAAGGAAATGCTAAAGGAAAATTTGTCTTGCACCGCATGTATCAACATTTGGGAAAGAGGACCGAGTCTTTAGCGGTTGCTAATAAAGTTTTGTTTTATTGAGTATCCAAACCAACGTAGAGGTGAATAGCGCCACCCAGTGTATCGGAATGTGTTCACAAGCTCTGCGTCAATCCATTATCTGGAATCGATTTGCCTTGACTTGATGTGCAGGGTAACCAATCAGGTGTTAGGATCCGCCCACCGACTTTGACGGGCGAGGTTGACAGATAAAATTAATTCATGATCCACTGCAACACAAGGACCATGAAATAATTAATTAAATCGTGAAATAATGAAATATGTTTTTTACTTAAAATAATTGTTATTTTAATAAATTAATGACATATTTAATAACACATTTATGTATTTAATTCCAATTTTAATTAATTAATGACATATTTAATTCCAATTTTAACTAATTAATGACATATTTAATTATTTAATGATATATTTATTTAATAACACATTTAAGTATTTAATTCCAATTTTAATTAATTAATGACATATTTAATTCCAATTTTAATTAATTAATGAAATATTTAATTCCAATTTTAATTAATTAATGACATATTTAATTAATTATTTAATGATGTATTTATTTATTTAATTTTGGCACTTTTAGTCCTCCATAATCTAGAGGCCAAGAGCAGTTTAGTATAAAATCCATGCATTGTATGATTCCCAAACTGGCCACTAGATGGCGAGTTGGGAGTAAAAAATTGCTCCTGACGTGGCAACTGCTCAGATGCTCAGACTATAAGACCCATGTGAGGTAAAGCTACTGAAGCTGTCTATATTTAGCTCTGGTTTCTGACTGAATTAATGTAAAGCTTAAATAGAAGGCACAGTTTAACCTCTAAAGCTGCATATAGGACTAGATGTGAAGTTCTGAAAGAAACTCTTGGCTTCATATCAACCTCGTCTCTGTTACTTTAAACAGAAAGAGCATTTGACTAACTGTAAGACCTCCTACAAATCTGAGTTTTCCTCCATCCCATCCTAGGATTTCTGCATTGCATGGACCTTTGAGCTGCCTACTGGATAGATTATCATAATTATGCTGTTTGGAACCAGATGTGCTTAAAACCTTGTAGCAACACACTCATATTCGGTTCTGAAGTGGCCAGTGCTGACCATTTTCACCAAACTGAGAGGTTCAAGAGATGGTTTGGTGTCTTTGAAGTGGAATTGTAGGAGGTACTTATCCATAATCAATGTATTACGTACAGTCAGCGCACCCCCAGTTTGGAGAGGTAGACATGAGGACCAGCATGGAAGATAAGCAGTGCACTACTGTGGAAGGAATCAGCAGAAACATGTATTTCAGTCCAGATAAAGAAGTTTATATCAGTTTTAAGCTATAATATGAATATTTTCACCACTTTACCTTGCCATGAGACAGTCTCTTTCAATGTGGAACTGATGCAGTTATATCTTCAAAGGCACCAGACTGCACTGACAAAAAACAGTAATTTTTATCTTACAGTCAGTTATTGTGTGACTCTGGTGTTTTGCCACATTGGTTTGGATCTGAATTAGATTTAGAATGAGCTTTATTGGCCAGATATGTAAATGCATACAGGGAATTTGACAGTTTTATTCTACTGCTCTCAAAATACTCGTACAAAAAACATTCATTTAAAAAAGGCAATAGGTTAAAGAGGGAAAAATGATATTTGTAAAGAAGCATGTTTCCAAGCAAAGCAAAACTTTTGTTCAAATTTTGCAAATTCATATGATACAGGAGTAGATACAGCTATTAACAGTAAATACAGGTTTTATTGAGGCTTTATTCACATGAGGCAGGTAGGCGATAGCAGATGGCAACATTGCTGGAATGTAAATATTAACAGATATGTAACGAACAGTATATACAGTAATTCAGGGTTACAGATTGAGGATTTGCTTTAGAAGTGGTTGTTCAGTATTGCAAGTTTATGACTCAAAAGCTGATTTAATTGTTCATCAGAGTGATGGCCTGTGGATACAAACAGTTTTTGTGTCTGGTTCTTTTGGCATTTGCATGTTAAAATGTGTTAAAACACTAAAGTCACTCAATAAACCAAACAAATTAAAAGATCAAGGCAGTAGTAGACCAGCTATTCAGTATTATGTACAATATTTCATTATCATGTCTAACATTTCTGGTTCATGTGCACAGTTTCATTTTAATGTATCTCACAACATGTCAGCGTACAGAGGTGGAAGCCATGAAAAACTTACAATTGATTGATTCCATGAAAATACATAAGAAATTTTGAGTATTGGGTCATTGTAGTACCAGTGATCCACTAATGAAGGTCCTGCTTTTTATTAAAAGACAGTTTTTGTTGCCGTGCTTCGTGTCTATATAAAGACAGCACATTTGAAAGTTCCTCAGAGACAAAAATGGCTAAAACAAAGAACCTAATGCAGGAAACACACCTGAAGATACAGATTCTCAGCCAGGCAGGATATAGCTGCCACCAGATAGCCAGGAAGTGCAGATGCAGTCCTTCAGCAGTTGGATACACTCTGCAGAAATACAGACAAACCAACAGCTTGGAAGACGAACCAAGATCTGGGCGTCCAAGAGTTTCTTCAGCAACAAATGACGGCATCCTGATCCGCATGTACAGGAAAACCATTGAATGATATCACAGGAGCTTCAGCAGCAGTGATCAAACCAAACTGGTGTCCAGTGTTCCACCTGCACTGTACAAGGCCGACTTTTAGTTCATGACTTAAGGTCCTACAAGGTTGTCAAGAAGCCCCTGATCAATAAGAGACACAGGTTTGCCTGGTGTTGTGCCCAAGCACACAGGAACTGGACAGCCAGGAACTGGAAGAAGATTCTGTGGTCAGATGAGTCCAGTTTCCAGCTTTATTTTCCTCCTGCTAATGTGAGGGTATGCAGAAGGCTAGGCCAAGCATTATCATGTGTGATGTTGCTTACTACCTCTGTATCTTTCCAGCATTACTTTTCACTTTTCTATTCTAGTGTTGTTTTAGGTACCTTTTTGTAGTATTGTATCATACTTAAATCTTATTGCTTTTCAACTAAACTGCATTTCTTGCATATTTTAGTGTGTTTGTTTTTCATATCTGGCAAACAAATTTCCATTAGGATTATAAAGTTTGGGCTGATCTTATTTTAATCCCATTTTCCGCAAGGTAAAATGACTCTGTCAGCAGAGTCTGGTGTTTTCCAAGGGAATATAGAATGATATAAAAGCTTCAGGTTCCTGTCAGAAAAGGCTGTCTGAGGGCAATGTAAAGAAGAGAAAATATTCTCAGTGATTATGGATAGAGTGCACTTAAACCTAGTTCCATTTTGTATATTTGTTTATTTATTTATTTATTTTTTTCAGATAGCTAAAATACATTTTGCACCTGACCCCATCCACAGCAGGTCATTGCTTCTTTCTCCTCCAACTTGGGGGCTTTTCAGCCATCATCTATAGTGTAGGTAATACACTGAGAGTGGAGCAGTACCTCATACAACCCCACTTTAAAGAAACCAAATCCTTTTAAACAACTGTTTATTTTTAGATTAAAGGAAGACGCATATTCTGATATTGTCGGAGATTTATGTGTATGGAATTTGATCACCATTCACCAAATTTTACAGTTTTATACCATGTTGGCTTGTTTTACAGCTATATTTTCCAATTTTGTTTGCTGACAATCAATTCTAGAGCTGCTGTTGGCTAGAGGGAGCAGCAATCTATTTCTATTATATGTGCTAATCTACATCAGAAATTCAAACTCCTTGAAAACCTGTTTTCTTGTTCAGCTTTTTACTATAAATGATGGCATCTATCACCGATTCACTCAACAGTTTTGGTTATTTTCATGAGAGATTTCCATATTTCTGTTTTTGCCTGTACTCCACTATGCAGGTATCAGCTAAATGTTATACAAAATTTGTTGTCAGCTGTTGAGCTGTGATATCTTTCTGTCAATTCAATCTGATAGCTACATTTTTTTGAGTGACACATTCAGAAAAAATAATAACTGTGGATTGTATTTTTCCTGTTCCACTGTTTAACTATTTGTAATGTATATTTAATGCTATATAGAAATATTTAATATTTAATGGACTATAAGGAACAAAAATATTCCGTCTGACCTTTAAGCCTCCCTATTTTTCATATCCACTTCTCATATCACCTCATCTCTCTTTTCCTCCCCTTTGATTGGTTGTGCACCAGGTTTCATTCAACCCTCCCCACGCTTTTGTTCCTATCTGTCAGTGCTCAGTATCTGGGTAGAGTCCATCCGGGATAAAAGACTCAGGGACCTTAGGCCTTAGGAGAGGCAAGCAGGAGGAATAATGGACCTTCAGCTCAGTGACAAGTTCATGAAAAAAACCATGATGATGCTCATGATGCTGTGTGAGGAAGCGATAAAGACCAGCAGACATTTATAACAGGATGCAGGTATAATAACCCCATACAATGCCAAACTGTGAGTCATCAGTGACCTGAGAACCCGATGGCATTCTGAGCTCAGTGGTGCTTAATGGAAGCTAATCAGCATCATCGCTCTGAAAACAAACACAGTACACATCCATTTTATGTGTCACTCAGATTAACCTGGGATGGAAGGGTTTGTCTGAATTGGTATTTTCTAACAATGAAAATGTGTGGGGGTTCTGATATGGTCAAGGGCAGCATAAGACTGGGAAGGTCCCTAAAAATACAAAAATAACAACATGAGGCTTTAAGTGAATGTCTAGTAAGAGAGATTTAGAGTAAAGTTATGAGTAAAAGGGAACTTTAAGGGCACAAACTAGGGGACAGACAGCTTGGACTCAATTAAAAAAAAAACAACACCCCCGTTGAACTGTGGAGCTACAGTAGTACAGGCCCTAACTACTTCCATCTGTCTGGGATCTGACTCTCACTGTGTGACTCACTGCTTTACCAATCAGATCTACTCAGTGTAAGAAGAGAAGGGACAAAGTGAACTGATTTTTGGAGACAAAATCATTAAGTCTTTCAACCTTCCTCCCACACATAGACTCACACTGCCCCAGCAAAGAGTAAAACAGAGCTTAGGGCCACATTTCTCCAACAATGAGGCTCCACAACTGGACAATTAGTCTTGGGGAAAAAAAGCTAAGTACATCCATGTGTTGTGCTGAGTATTTTGGCTACCCTGCTTCCTCCCTGTACCCCAAATGCAGTAAATTATTTTATGATAGATTCATGTGCAAAGCCATACATGTGAGGGTCGTCTATGTTTGTCAGTATGACAGCTACTTTAGAACACCTCGGGATATTGTATGTTTTCCGAAAGCCACATAGTTTTTGAAGTTTTAATGAGGGCTGAGATTCCAAGCATTCCTGACAAAGTATGACCTATTTTTTGTCGAGTTTTTCTCAGGAAATACTGTCTGTTCACAGTCATTTCATAGTTGTTACTGGACTGAGGAGTGACAGTGGATGACTTCTGGTTATGTCTTTCACTGGTTTTGCCTTTTGACCCCATTTACAGCAGGGTTTTGGAGGAAAAAACTAAACCAAAAAAAGAGCAAGGGCTGACTGTACAAAGAGTGGTGCAACAGAAGAAGGACACAGAAAGGTTCAAGATGTCCAGTGATGCCAATTTCTGCCATATTAGATTTAATGAAAAAAGGGAACAAATCTCTTCCAGTCTTCAGCAGAACTGACACAGAATATCTCCAGATCAAGCTTCACAAAAGGTATCATATGAATTTGTGATTTCTAAAAGCATTTGTCTTCCACAACCATCCATTTGTCCCTACATTTGCTTCCACTTATTTGAAGCTGGGTTGTAGTGGTTAAGCAGGTCATTCCAGACATCCCTCTTCTTAACAACATTTTCCAGTTCCTCCTGGGGGATTCTTCGGCGTTCCCAGGCCAGATTAGATATGTAATCTTTCCACTGAGTACTGGGTCTCCTCCCAGCTAGACGTGCTCGGAAAACGTCCAAAATTACCAAAGAGGCATCCTAATCAGACGCCTGAAGTACCTCCTTTTGAGACAAAGGAGCAGTAACTCTTCTTCGGGAAGTTCCTCACCCTATTTCAGACCCCATATGAAGGAAACATCTCAGTTGCTTGTGTCATCAACCTCATTCTTTCGTCACCACCCAGAGCTCATGACCATTGGTGACTGTTGGAGCATAGATCGATTGGTAAATCATGAGTTTTGCCTTCTGGCTCAGCTCGCTCTTCATCACGACAGTCTGCCATAACGCCCACTTAACTGCACACGCTGCACCAATCCATCTGTCCATCTCATGCTCCAATTTCTCGTCACTCATGTCAACAATCTCCCAAGATACTTAAGTTCTTCTTTACAATCTCTCAAAGTTCAGTTTTAACATGACACATTCAATATTCACTGTTGTCGGTACCAACTCCTGAAGCAAAAAAAAAAAACCAAAAAACAAAAAAAACAACCATTGCTCCTTTATATTCAACACTTTGTCTTTGTGTGCTGTTTATTACTGAGCAGGTAGTGAGTATTTTCCTGAAAACAGCCTGAAAATGGCTCCATGAATGCAATCAGAATGAACCAAAACCTGCACAGTGAAGATAATCTGCAGATTCAGGTTGCAACTCTTGAGAGGTCATACATATAAGCCACCTTTCACATTGTCTTTACATTGTTATAATTGAAAACTAGAAAAGCACTCAGAGAAAACAGGACTCCACCAAGGCTGCTCAGTCGTTGCATCATTTTGATGGCTGAAATCTTTTTTAAAAATTTTTGGATCCAGACTATAAACCGTGTCACTGTCAAAATCTAATCAATTGGTCCTTGTGTCATTTCTGACCTTCCCTCAAAATTCCATCCCAATCGGTTAATCTGTTTTTGAGGAATGCTGCTAACAGACAGACAGACAGACAGACAGACAGACCAACGCTGATTGTCACATAACTCTGCCGAGACTTTGACTCCTTGGTGGAGTAAAATGAATACACATGGCTCCTTTAATGGGGAGTTACATGCTGTATTTATTTCTTGGCAACCAGCGACTAAAGTTTTGCCAACATTGTGTAGCCAGGCCAAAAGCAGAGAAACACAGCAAAAAACTTCCAATGAAACCACATCTCATCCTTTTTTACTTTCTGTTTGTATACACATTAACTTGTTAAATAGTGAGGTTGAGAATGGAATGAGGAGGAAACTTCAGATAGATTTTGGGTGGCTTTCCAACTGCTTTGTCTTTATGCTTGTCTAGGCTAACTGCCTGCTGGCTGTAGCTCAACATTTGTGTACAAACATCGTATCAACCCTCTCATCCAAGTCTTGGTGAAGACATGAACAAGCATTTATTTTTTTCTCCAAAATATGAAGTTATTGCTTTGAGATTAAAGAATTTCAAGCATGCTGTGAGTAAAACTGTTGAGCAAATTCTTTCAAAACAGACATAAAATGCAGTGCTTTGCAGCGGTTTTATCCACATTCCTGTCGACTAAACGGCTGGGAAGTGGGACAAACACACACCACACAGTGTTTCTCATCACTTCAGAGGTCACAACATTGACTTACATGGATGTCTCAGACACTCATCCTGACATCAACCATAACTACTATTTGCCTAAACCTAATTTATCCCAGTCTTAACCCACTTAAAACCAAAACTTCATCCTGAAATGTAATGATTCCTTTGATGGGAATTTGCTTTTTGACACCAAAAAGGAAGCAAATCTGCAAAATGTGACAGTGTGATGAGATTTCAGTCCCCACAGCATGAGCAATACAAATACACACACATAGACGATCACACTGTAAAGTGAGCCCAGAAATTCTTTTGTCAGAGCTCCAGTGATAGCTAAATCCTGTGAGCCTTTCCTCTGTCTCTCAACTCCCTGTTTCTGGCAGACTGCTGACTCATGCATTCTCCTCCTCTTTCTCACTCGATCTGTCTCTCTTTCTTTATAAATCCAGTCTGCAGCTTTTTTTCCCTTCATCCCCCTGTTCTTTCTTACACAAGCATTTCTCTGGATTTTGAATAATTCAGCTACATTTCCTCATCTGGTGACCTCTGCGTGGGTGTGAGTGTGCGCTCTGGCATAGGCGATATTACTGTAAGCATGTGTGTTGGTGAATGTAACGTGGGCGTGTTTATGTGTGCAACCGGTCTTTGTGTTTTGAAGAAACACGGTAATTGCCTCGTGCTGTAGCTGTATCGTTGGCTAAATGTTTTTAATGAGAATAATGCCTGCTGTGCCTGAGCTAGAGGCCCAGAATTCTGTGGGTTAAACTTGGCAAAGACAACGAAACAAGCATTTTACTCTAGCTGAAAAAGATTCCTCTTGTTTTGAATATTTAGCTGTTTATAATTGCCCGTCTGGCAGATTTTGCTGGAGTTTTGCTTTGGGTAGCATCGTAGGTGGTGGCGAGATGCAGCGCCTGGTGGTTATGCATGTAGGTTGCACGATGCGAAGTAAGGAAGCTTGTATTCTACTGTGTCCAGAGGTCTCTTTTCGACATGGCCAGAAGGGAGACATCTGGAGCATAGATTTGTGAAAATAAACAAGTCAGCCAAGGAACACAGGAACTGTTATCTTGGATTACAAGAAAGACGGGACCATATGTTCTCTACTGGTCTGGGAATTAAACTGAATTATCATATCTAAAAGAAATAAACTCCTCGCTGTATTGCAGGGAAAATAGGAACCATGCTTTGAGCCCAGTGGACAGTAAACTGAAGGGATATTTTTTAATTTGCAAGAAACAAAAACAACACTGTTCCTGGCTTGAAGACAAGATTTCTTTTCCCCACTAGTCATGGGACCTAAAGAAGCAATGCTGATTGGTTGGTTGATCCATTAGTCATTTTGTCTGTTTTCCCTTTAGCTTAAAAGTTTGGTGCAAAGCAAGACATCTTTACAGATACTGTTCAGATCACACGGCAAAGTCACACCAGATCAGTTTAATTCCAAATACTTTATTTGTCCATAAAGACGTAATTCTAGCAATTGTGCAAACACAGTTACAGGCAAAAATTTATTTTCACACATAAAAGTGTTGTTGGAATATAAATCTGCAGGTGGGAAACATAACGCAATGCTATAAAGGAACGACATGTCAAGGTGTCAAAGTGAAAGTGCATTTATCGATATATATATATACAAGATAAAGAGACTATTTCTTACTAAACAGAAATATAAATGCAGCATACAATATTTGAGTAGGTTCTATTCATTCATTTTAACAGAGGGGAATAAATATTTGTTTTACCAGTATACGACATCTCTACAATAGAATGGACATCAAGAATCAAGGAAGGACAGGATCATGTTGTCGAACACATAGATCAAGAGGTTTCAAGAGGACAAACAGTGGAACTGTTGACATTCGAGTTATCATATTTATAACAGCCTGTGGCATCGTGCCATTTATATGAAGTTGCATTTTAAGGTGGACTTTTTTAGTCTCTGGTCAAAGGAGTGTCGTTTATGGACCACATTATCTGATCATTGTTAAAGCTCCACTGTCAAGGATAAGGATTAACTCAATGTTCAAGAATTGAACATTGAAAATGTTTTGAAGCCCTCATCCAATTCTTTTCTGAATATAAAAATAGAAAAGAGATTTTTGACTTTTTCTTTGAGTCTGAAAAAATAGACTGGATCATGCTGCACTCATATTTTTGTAGAACGTTTTTGTTAGGCAATCTTAAACACTTTCCTCATTGCATAAAATAAGCAGAGATGATGTGTGGAGGTCATTTTTAGATGTAGATATATGCTGATCTCAGCACGGCAGTCTTAATTCATGTAAGACTCTTGTCTTTTGCCAGTCAGGTCAACACCTCTCCATAAACACCTTGAACTTGCTGATAATATTGGTGCAACATTTTTGTAGATACCATCACAAAATAGCAAAGATAAATGAGAGCAGTAAAGATTGTACAAGGAAGAGATAAGCAAAATAGTAAATAAATATGAATATTAGTAATATTAGTGGAATTTATCGCATTTCTACACTGATGCACGCATGCTGAAATGGAAAAATCCACGTTTCACCAGCTCTCATGTCCCCACCGTCAGCTATGTTTCTCTCAGAAGAGGTTTCACTCCTCTTAGAGAGCATTGTTCATGTTGTCAAGCGTAAGAAAAGTGTCACCATTATCTGCATCATGCATTTGCACACACTCAGTCGGCCTCCCATACTGTGAGCATGTGACTGAGAGTGGAATAAAGTGAGCGAGAGAGAGAGAAAGAGAGAGAGAGGCAGGGAGGGAAAGGGAGAGTGACACAGTGCGTGGATGAAAGTGAATCTATATGTGTGTCTGGACATGTGAGTGTCTGTGTGGGTTAGCGTTCCCTGTGCAGAACATTTGCTCAGTAGCTCAAAGGGCTGAGGCCTATTCATCCACCCAAAGCCCCACGCTCCACAAACACTCACCCACCACATTTGTTTGTCTTTCTCTTTTTTTCATCACATCGCATCTCTTTTACTCCTCTCATGATCATCACCGTCAGCACCGGACAGTTATAGCCATGGAGGGCTGTGCTACCAACACCTCAGCAAAATGCCTCCGCTCTCTGGTCTTTCTAGTGGAGAAGTGAATTTAATAGAGCAGACAGATCAGGGTCAAAGCTGTCAGAAATGGGCAACCCTCCTCTGTCAGTCACTGACAGCCAGCAGTAGTAGTAAAGAGCTGCACTCAGGGGGCAGGCAGTTGGAATAAGCATGTATTTATGCATGGTTTTCTAGTTAAAATAGACTAAATTTACCTGCAGGGAACCGAACCTCAGGAGAACTGAGGCCGATTCGCATGCAGCAGCTAGGAATGGATGAACAGATGGATGCACGGACTGGTGGACAGACACTAAAATCATTTTCCAGCCTAAAGGGAAAGGAATAAAGGCGAACTTAAGGTGATGAGAGAGCTCCGTATTGTGTTGCTGACCGTGGGAACTTGCATGTTATGTAATGGCACACACAGCAGCATATACATAGTCATACAGCCAGAGGCGGAGGCTCAGGGGTGAGTCAGATGGACCCCTTTTCCTGCTAACAGGACTTCTTAAGTGCTCCTGCCATCAGCATTCTGTTGCTTGCATAACAACCTCTCCAGCCCCGGGAACCCAGAGAAAACACGTGATTACTAAGAGGGTTCCTTCTGGCTAAAGGGTGATTTCTCATTCCCTCTCGTCTTCTTTTTTCCTCCTCCTCTCTCTCTCTCTCTCTCTCTCTCTCTCTCTCCTTCTAATACCAAAAGAGGGTTTTTCCTCCACAGCAGTGGAGCCATTAGGTGAACAGGGACAGCAGTTCCACAGAAGATAGCAGGATGGCAACAAAAGGGAAGTAGATTGGGGTGATGACTGCTTCTACTGTAAATTCTTGGAACCTGCTAATGACTAAATATAATAGGAGCCTTTGGGGATAGCGGGGATAAACAACATCTGGGGAGCAAGCGAAGAAAAGCAACACAGCCCACAATGCAGCCTGTAGACAACAGACAGTGTATAATTTGTGTACATACTGAGAAAAAAAAGCTGCCCACGCATTCTTCACACACTACACTCATGCTTTGCAGAGGTTAAAGCAATGGAAGATCAAAAATGGCCAAATAAAAACAAAGCAAACTGAGGCATGAAGAGGAATACAAGCCACATTGTTGTATGCATGTTCTCTCTTTTTATGCATTCACTGGTAATATGAGACTTTTAGTGAAGCAGAAATGGTCCAAGTCAAATCATAAGACAGAAAACAAAGTGAAGTGCTGTGTTTTGATCACTGTTATTGTCTTTTATTACATGGTCCAAGGGTGTTTATTTTCTCTTTTCTGAGATGGAGATACTTCATCCATGCAAAAATAAGAACAAAATCAGCAGCCTTGGGGACAAAACATGAAATTCTTATCACAATGCAAAACAAAATTTCCTCTAAACTTTTGTTTTTAATTGAATTATCTTGCCATGAATGTATGCATAACAAGTAAATACATATACCAGTGTATATTGCATTATTTTTTGGTTGATTTCTTTACATTTAGACATTTGAAATCTTCCACAGAGAACACATGGATCCCTGCAAAAAAAAAAAAAAAAAATCCCTTTAAGATCAGTTTTGAAAGGGTTTTTGTTATGATAATTCAAATAAATTTGTGCTCTAGTTCAGTCAGGGTTACAGAAATAATTTAACACCTGAATCAGACTATAGCTGCCTGTAAGATATTCTGGATGTGCAACCTCCATCAACCATCTGTCCTGCACATGTCCTTCCTTCCCCCTTAATCCATTTTGCTCTGAGCCTTTTATATTCCCTTCTTCTTCTCCTAATTCCCTCCCTGCTCTTTGCTCCCTCCAACCTGCTTTTGTTATGTATATTCTGCCTAACGCAGTGTGTGATATGTTCAAGAAATGTGTTTAAACGAACACGCTCTGGCAAATGGTTACTTACAGGCATTTGAGAGGAGATCAACACAAATCAGTGCTAAGTGAGATGAAGTTCAAAGAGTGATGAAGCCACCAGAGATTTGGTGTTGCTATGGCAATGAGTGAATCTGTGGATGTGTGAGTGAGTGAGTGTGTGTGTGTGTGTGTGTGTGTGTGTGTGTGTGTGTGTGTGTGTGTGTGTGTGTGTGTGTGTGTGTGTGTGTGTGTGTGTGTGTGTGTGTGTGTGTGTGTGTAGTATGTGTTTCACCTGATGTTTTTGGTGGGTTGTACTAAATCTGCCACTGTGGCCACCACATAACTGTGGCTATGTGCTTCTGGAGGGTGTTTGAAAGGCAATAAATGCTGCTTGTCAAAGACAGGACACTAATACTAACTCTCTTTCACATAACTGCAAACACACCACGAAAAAAAATCACAATTTCCTCAGCAGGTCCTCAAACAAATACCTTTTCACAGTCATTGCGCATGTTTTTTATGCAAAAAAATAAATAAGTAAAAA
Source organism: Amphiprion ocellaris (assembly GCF_022539595.1). NCBI lineage: Eukaryota > Metazoa > Chordata > Actinopteri > Pomacentridae > Amphiprion > Amphiprion ocellaris. Next base: position 30,844,048 of record NC_072769.1, on the reverse strand, counting down.
TAACACAACTCATCTTTTGGTATATAAATGGAAACGGGTGTGCAAAAATCCATGACAGCTCCATATCTCATATTAACTCCTGCTCGCATGAATATTGTTCAAGCGTCACATGAGCCAGCTACCGGCTGCACGTGCAGGGCGCACGGCATCTCCAGCAACAGAGAGAGAGAGAAGGAGGCGCTGGATAGTGCGCATGACCAAGAGTAAACACAGAGAGACCACTTGGTAACCACAAGTCATCATTTGCTTTCTCACTTTGGATTAAACAAGTGCAACTACTGGAAAAATCTGAAGACAATTAATAGTAATTCTGAATGTTCTGAGCAACGTAAAGGTTTCTGGTTTGCGCTGACACCAGGGTTCGTCAGGGCATTTCAGCACCGGACAGTTCTCTCTCTCTCTTTGCGCGTCTGATGTGCACAAGCTCGTGTCTGGCATGTGGCAATGACCGTCCATCACAGCTGGTGGGGGGTAAAAACAGAGAGAATGAGGGACTCTCCACATCATCCTCTACAAAGCTGCTGCTAAAGCCGAGCCTCGAGAGATGAGCATACCGGAGTTCCTCCTGGAAGTGTCCATCGTGGTCATTTCTGTGGTCTCGTTGCTGACCAACTTGTCAGTGCTGCTATGTTTCACCCAGAGCGCAGAGTTGAGATCCCATGTGCCAGGAATCTTCGTCCTAAACCTCTCCTTCTCCAACATCCTCCTCACTGTCATCAACATGCCAGCCACTTTCCTCGGCGTGGCCAAGAGCGCAAAACCATTCGGGGACTTGTTCTGCAACGCCGTGAGCTTCTCGGAGACTTTCATCACCACTAATGCCATGTTGAGCATGGCTGCGCTCAGCATGGACAGGTGGATAGCGGTGGTGTTTCCTCTCAGTTACTCCAGCAAGATGCGCTACAGGGACGCTTTACTCATCGTGGCTTACTCCTGGCTGCACTCTCTGACTTTCTCCCTGACTCAGCTCATGATGGACTGGGGAGGATACAGCCACACTTACGCGTCGTGCACGGTGCACCTGGACGCGGAGGAGGCGTCGCAGCTGACCGCCTATGCGACCTTCACGGCGCTGTTTCACTGCAGCAGCTTCGCGCTCTGCCTCCTGGTGCTGTGCTTCGCCTACCTGAAAGTTCTGAGAGTGGCCAGGTCGCACTGCAAGAGGATAGATGTGATTACTGTGCAGACGCTGCTTCTGCTGGTGGATATTCACCCCAGGTACAGTATAGTGGAGTATCTGTGTGTGAGATGTTTTCACAGCTGGAGAAAACTCTGGACTCAAAAATAATGCACAAACATGCTTTGGAATTATCTAAATTGTTAATATGCAGGATTTATTCATAATTAATGTCACACATGAATTAATCTCTTTGTGTACTTCTGTCAGTGTGAAGGAAAGATGTCTGGCCCAACAGAAGAAGAGAAGGCAGCGAGCCTCCAAAAAGATCTGCATCTTCATTGGTTCCTTCATCCTCTGCTTTTCACCCTATGTAGTAACAAGGTACCATAATGACTTTATAATGAATTTATTCTGACCATGCATTTTCTGTCAGGATTTTAGTGGCAGGGAGTCCACACAGACTAGACATAATATTATAGAGCAGGCGATTAAATTAGTAAAACAAAGACAAAGTGCAATGACACTTCTACTGTTGTTGAATCTGTACTTTAAAATCACTTCAGTGGTGGTTTCTTGCAATACAAAGATACAAGAACAGCACAAATTTCTGAATCCGCTGTCAACTTGAGTCATCACTTCTCTAACTCAGCATCATCTTAACAAGCTTTAATAAGGTGACAGACTTTCGCAGGATATTGCAGTAGATTGCATAAGATTGTTCATATTCTTACTCTGGAGGTAACAGGTGCAAAGTAACCTGAAATGTGTAGGATTCAATTAAATCATTTGACTGGGCAGCTGGCAAATATGGCAGTGCACAAACGCAGTGATACATGGAAGGTCATGCATTTAATTAAGTGGAAAAGTGTTGTATTTTAAGAGTACATAAGCAAAACGATCAGCCTTGAGGAAGTTTCAAAGTTGTGCTAATGGTGCAAAAAACTATTCTTTCATTTAATTGGTTGTGTTAAAGAACACAAACATGAATTTCTTCAACTGTGCAATAAAATATCGGAGAAAAATCAAGGTTTTTAACTTGTTAAAATGTCCATATGTTGTTTTTTATATGCTGGAAGTAAATACCATGGCTGAGACTTTTTGCCATAAAACCGCATTGGACTGATGAAAATCTGAAAAACACAAATTCAGACTTTGAAAGTTTAAAAATATGAAAAACTTTGGAGTTTCTAGTTTGAACCTGTGCGGCTGAATGATTCCAATATTATAACTTGTCACTGAGCAGAGTTGCAGCTGATCTGATGGGCTTAAGCTGCAGCCGGTAAATATGGGTGGATGGAGAGAAAGCAGGGACTTCATAGGGCCATGCACTCCAGAGGAAGCAACAGTGCAGACTTATAAGCCTTTTTGTGGCAAGAGGGGATTAATATCATGAGGGAAAATTAAAAAAAACAAACTTCTGAATAAAAAGTTTGATACACAGAGATTAGTTTTTGGGGATTAAATCAGTGACCTAAGGGGGACTTTAATTCAGTTTCATTTATATAGCCCAAAGTAACAAATCACAAAGGCCATTAAAGTTTCTACAGCACGTGACACTATGAAGCTTTAAACCCCCAAATCCTTCTAATAGGGAAAAGTAAAAGAAACCTCAGGCAGGACAGCAGAAAGGAAATTTCTGTTTTGTTTTTCTTTAACTTTCCATACAGCAAATGTGCTACGACAGGCCCAGCAGAGTTAACTTTTTCTTCTTGCCTTTGTCTTGCAGGTTGGTGGAGTTGTTGCCGTCCGTGCACATCCCCCGCTACTGGGGCATTGCTACCAAATGTCTGTTCTATGCCAAGGCCTCCAGCGATCCGTTTGTGTACTGTCTTCTACGGCAGCAGTACAGGAAGGTGCTGGTTAGCGTCATCAGCCGATTCATGAGGAAGGATCAGTACTTCATGTCCGTCCACAGCACCAGCAGCACGTTGGACACCACAGATGACAACTGTGTTGCCAGGATTACCTGAGCTGGATGTGTTAGTTTTGAAATGATTTACCTCTCTTCTGCAGGAAGGTCAAAGGTCAGGGTGTTTTAAGTGCAATAGCTCAGCAAAGAGAAAGGAATCAATGCCTTGAGCTAGAAATGCGAGTGTTTCGCCACAGTATTTCCTACTGGAAGAATTGTAAAGGGCACATGTCATTGTTGGCTCTATGAGGCTCATGTATGACATCTGCTAAAGGCCTTTCAGACTCTACAAACTGCTGTTTCCACAGGGCTCTCGTAAGTTTCGCCTGCTGAGGCGTCGCCAAGGATGCGCCACATGAAAACCACAACAGTATGTTTACTGCTGTCGTCAGTGTAAATGTATCTCTGAAGTGCTGTAACACGGAATATGTCGAAAAAGTGGTCTTGGAGTTTCATCGGCAAACTGGAAAAATGTTCGTTCTGTTGACTGTTTTAAAGCTAATATTAATGTTTGTGTCAGTGCCAGTAGAGTGTAAAAAGCAAAAACTGGTGTGAAGATGTTATATCACAGCGAGAACACATAAAAATAAACTCCACTGCCACAGACACACACCGAGTCTGCTACATATGTGGAAAACATCAATTAGATTTTGGGAATATTGTCATACAATATTCCCAAAACAATTTATACAATCACTAAAAAGGATGTTTGGGCCCCAAAAAAGAAGAATTAATGCAACAGTTTGCATAATTTTTTTTTGAGTTATGACAAATTGTAATGAAATTCAGTGCAACAAACAAGCCACACTGAGTTAGGAGAAATAGCTTTTCCTTCACAAGAAAAGGTATTTTTAATTATCAATCTTAACCATCAGAAATTGTTTAGATAAGTTAAAGTAGAGAAGGCGACTTGAATTCCTGAAATTTAGCTTTAAATCAACTAATGGCAAAATTTATGTCCAAGTTACACGCAATATTAAGTTGATGCACTTGCCAACGTCATGTCAACCCAACTCTCAAAATAGTTTGCAACTTAATGGTTTTACTTAAACTCAGAAATTCAATTTTAAAAATGTGTTACCTCAGCTTGAAATTAGTTTTGTTGTACTTCAACTAATGATTTGATGCAATTACCAACATTATTATTGCATCAACCGAAGCCTTCAAACAAACTTGTAATTATCTTCGCTTTACCAGATAATTAAAAGTCTGTTGACCCTTCCCCTCACCTCGCTTGATGCAGGAGGCTAAACAGTCTATATGGAAGGATGATACTTCTCACTTGTTTGCTTCTTTCCTTTGCACCATTTTGTGTCACTGCTTTATTCAAATCAAATGTGGGGTGTCTGGTGGCAGCTTCATCTAGCAAAATAAAAGGATATTAGATGGAAAAAAACTGCTTAAGATACCACTTCCTGTATGCAACTTCCCATAAAAGTTAATGTTTTTCCCAGAATTGCATTACTGGGCCACTAAAAAAGAATTAGAAGAAGCAATTGAAACAAAAGTGATCAAAAACCAAAAATTTTTTATTTCCTGTTAAACTGGTAGCAAGCATGGCAATGGCAGCAGCTGTCACTCAAAAACTAGGAAAGTTTGATTAACCAGATTAATCAGAAAAATGTTGTTATCATATCAGTTATATATGCGTGTGTGGATATGGAACTAACCAGTATTTTACACTGAAAAGAAACAGAGGCAAGTCACATGCAGTGTTTTATGCATCAGATTTTTATTTCTTTAATTATTTTAGTGACCCCCTCAGACTTCTTCTGGGATCCTCTGCCCTCTATGGAGGGAACTCTATCATAAACCCACATAATACTCTCCTATTTTTAATAATACAAAAGCGAGAAGACTGACGTTGGTGACAAACTAATGATGCAAAAAAAATCTATTCTTGCATTTAGTTGATGAACAGCTCTATTGTGTCAAAAAAACAAGCCCAACGTCTTTCATTCCCACCCCCACAAGCCACGTTTCTTCCTCGTGCCCCTACACACACACACACACACACACACACACACACACACACACACACTGAAATATGATCGGAATAGCACTGAGCCATAATCCTGGCTCTGCACTCCGGGTCAGGGATGCTCCGCGCAGACAAAGGAAGGAGGGTTCCGTGTTCTGTGGGTGGTAATTACCATCAAGCCTAGAGGACTGAGGAACAGCAGCAGCTGAAACACACTCACACTGCCACATCACACACACAGCTCGCTGCACTACAACATGCATTCAGGAGTTTCGCTGCTGTTGCTTTTCGTGGCGAGAAGTTGTTGGTGCGCCCCGCAGCAGACTTGTCATCCCGGAGACGAATTTTTAGGTAAGATCTCACAGTTTGAACAGATGTGCGTAACTCTAAGATACCATGCGTCGCTCGCTCTTTTTGGACATGGAAATATGATTTAAAGCGAATAATGTAAGTGCATACTGCCTGAGTTTCTGATCAAATGACCTCCATAGCTGCGCAACACGGATCCTAATTTAAATATCCATTAACAGTTCCCACTCATTTTAAATCTGAAATCTGCTAATTATTAGACGTTATTTTTCATTTAACTTCCGATGTTCCTCAGTCTCCCGCAATTTCATGACTATCTGGATTTGAATTCCGCAGGAACCTGATTAATGCCATGATAATGCAAACTGAACATCATGCAACAGGGTAAATTGCCAGCTGTTTTTTTTCTCCCCAGAACCACATCAGTCCTGACCACAGTAGACAGTTGTTGCTCTCCCATGTGTCATGCTTTTGAAAATGTCGCCTCCTAGCGTTGGATTTGTTTTCTCTAAAGTTTGGCTTGTTTCTCTCACAGGAAGATGCAGCAACAACGTCTATGAAGAGAAACGTATGTGGAGAATTAATTATCCTCATTTTTGCAATATGAAATACATGCAACAAACAGAAGAGAGTTTATATTTCCAGGTATTAAAGGTATTAAAATGGTTGCATCAGTGGAGTGAGTTGAATGTAAGCTCACCTCCAGGGCTGATAACCAAATAGTTTGAAATACCAACTGCTGCTGCAAGATGCAACAAGCCTCTTCTTCAGAAACTCGAGCTCAGTCTGTAGCTACCAGAGGATTTATTGGGTCTTTAAAGTCACATACTGTCTACGTGTCAGTAGTTTTCCAGCTAGATGATAGAAAATAGCATTTCTTTGACTGACTTCCAACCGAGAGGCAATGAACAGTGTGAATGACAGGTTGCAACTGAGCAAGAGGTCAGTGATGACACCACGGGCTCATTCCACACGGAAGCTCTAAATTATGTAAGAGAGGAAGTCCAAAACCCATAAAATGTCTCATCAGATCCACATGTAGCGTAGAGATAAGACATTGTCCTCGTAACTACTTTTAAAGATGTGGCATAAAGATCTTTGAGCACAGACACAAACAGGCTGTGAGGAATATTGACCTGAAGTCCAAAACTTCCTCTAGATTCAACCACAGAAATTAAACAAAGAAAGACAGAAATATTAAAGGAGTGAGAAAAAGAGCAAAATATTTTGCAAAAAAGAAACCCAGCTCATGGAGAATCCAGGAGATCCTTGGATTTGTTCTAGATAAGTCATGTTAATCTCCATAGTTCATAACACTTAATATTTATTACAGCCATTTGAAGTTGTATTTTGCACAATTTTATAGGGTTTATATACCTAATATTTAAATTCTTAAGTGACACTGCAGAGTCTTAAAATCAATATTTTAATTTGTTTAAATTATTTGTAGTGCCAGTCTTATTTTTCTACTGTAACCGCTTTGGCTCATAGTTTTTGCTTGAAATGTGTTATATTTTAAAGGTGACTTGACTTGACTAAATATATTAACTTCTGTCTCTTCTGTCTCCCATCAGCTAAGTGCACAGAGCTGAACCTGGGCTACTGCAATGATATGGAATATTCTAGGTGAGTCATAATAGTGTTGAAATCAGTGCCAATCCAAATCTTTGACCACATACAGCCTTTGTTTTGAAGCTTTTGTTTTGATTGTTTTAAACCTGAATCATTAAAAAAAAAAAAAAATCTTGACAAATGATTGTGGGGATGATGTTTGAATCCTCCTCTTTAAAAAATTTTCAACACCGTATTTCCAGTACCATATTCCCCAACATCCTCGGCCATCGGAGTGGTGTGGATGCCGAGTCTGGAGCAGAATACCTCCTCCTCAGCGTCATCCACGGCCTGCTCAACGGGGAGTGCTCCCCTGAGATTCGTCTTGTAGGCTGCTCGGTTCTCGCTTCGCCCTGCAAGGACGACAAGATGATCAAACCGTGTCGCAGCACATGTGAGGCACTGAGGAAGGACTGTGCTCATGCCTTTGAAGCCATCCAAATGGCCTGGCCCTACTTCTTGGACTGTGATCGCTTCTTTGCCAGCAACCAAGAGGGCTGTTTCGATCCCCTAGCAGGGCTGAAAGGTAAAGGTCTCACTGTTGTGCTGTTCTGTTTGCACCAATACAAATGAGGTAAACATTGCACTCTTCCGTCCTTCCCTAAATTCTTGGTGTCCCTCCTTCAGCCAGACAGGAGCTAGCCATGTCCAGTCTGTCTCCTGAGGAGCCCAGCACCATCATCCAGTTCACCTACACCTCTAATGCCCAGATGTACAGTTTACTGAAGAGAACAGCAGCCAAATGCTCCCATATCTCTCATGTGTACAGCATTGGACGCAGCACGGAGGGCAGAGATCTGCTGGTGATTGAGTTCACCAACAACCCAGGACAGCATGAGCTACGTGAGTAAGGAAGAAAATAATAATGTTACATTGTGGTATTTGTTGGCTTGTGCTTACATCTCATGTTACATTTTTTCACCTTTTTCATCACCATTTCCCATGTTTACCTACACAGCACGAATACTATCTGCTTATCACCAAAGTAATAAGCAAGTGAAATTCATTTAGAATCAGCGTGATGTATAAATAAGTAACTGTCATGATATTGTGATATTGCGATATATCAATGTTGTGCTGATTTTACTGCCCATGAGTGGCCAAAAAAATAAGATGAAACACATTTACAGTGAACCAGTGCAGGAAAAAAAAATGTTAAAAGCCTCCACAGAGCTGTAGGTTTGCCCCGAATAAAATATCTTGGCTTGATCTCATTTAGTTGTGTCAGAGTTAAATAGCTGTCTTGGAAGAAATGTACGTACTACCAACTTAAACCACTATTACTTATAGTAATTATAGAGACTCCCTCTGGTGAAAATCAAGGTTTTTAGCTTGTTTCCATGTCCACGTGGTATACTAGAAGACACATCATGAGCAAAATAAGCAGTCAGCACCACTGTTGAGAATTTCTATCTTGAAACTGCAGGGTATAAATGACAGTCTCAAAAATGCAGATTCAGCGCCATAGGTGAGCTGGTGTGCTCGAACTGCAGCGAGTGTGGAGAGGTTGGTAGATGGAGAGGCAGAGGCTTCATAGTTTTGCACATTCAAGGAGAAACAACAATGTAGAGTTGCATCATAGTAATTTTAGGACAGGAAATAATAATTTTCATGAAAAAAACGTGTAAATATGTGGCTTTTGTACATAGAAATGAGCTTCTAGGAATCGAATCAATGACTGGAGAGAGACTTTAAATAATTTTGGAAGTGCGGGAGGCAGATCGGCTAAGGAACTCAGATGTTAGCATTCATTACCCAGAAATATGCACAGCAGAAGCACTCACTCATCAAAGGGAAAACATCAGTAATAACAATAATGCACATGTGAGTTTAAGGCTGGACTAATCACTAGTCTTAAATGAACAGAGGAACTAATGATTTGTGTAATAAAAAGTAACAAACCCTCAGAGATTTATCAGTTATTGTTCAGCTCACTGTTTTGATTTTATGACCCCCAACTTCATTGTTTTGGTTCAGTCCAGAACAAATACCCTTCTGTTTAACAAAAAAGAGGCAATTAAGTTATTGTAAGGTATTTGAATTTTGAATGCTTTGACATTAAAGTTACATGGCTGTACTCACTTCTGTTGTATGCTAAACTATCTGCTGATTACTGCAGAAGATATGCTGTGACATTTGTGCCACAAGCAGGAAAATGTTACTTAGTTATACATGAAACATCTATGTGATATGTTTGATAGAAACAAAATATTGCTGAATTGTATCTGCATTTAGCAAAAAACATTTGGCTGTGGATTGGTTGACTCCACATTTCATGATTTGCATCCATTGAGAATGTTCAGTGTATTTATGTGAGCTCAACTCATCACATGCTGCTGTTTTTTTCTGGCAAAATTGAGGCCAGCCAAGATGCCCTAATTAGAAGAATTCTTCTTTCTCGTGAATGTTTGAAATAGATACTCAGGCAACCTCATGCCAGAAGTGAAAGTTCATGAAAACACGTGAAAAAGAGAATTAAATCTATTCCGCTATCTTCTGGGTCCTTCTCTCGCTCTCATAAGCTGTCTCATCGCTCTCATCAACCTTGTTTCCAGCTGTTTTTAGTCCTGATTTTGCATTACTTGCCCAACATGCAATGGCAGACAGAATTAATGCTGATGAACATAGCAGCAGTTAACAAGCCCTATAAATCCCTCAAAAATAGAAGAGGTACTAAAATACGGGTAAAAACACAATATAAATTAGACTTAATGAAAGCTAAAGTTGGTCCATGTCTGCTGGATAGACAACTGTTCCATTCTTCACAATGACTTTCTAAAGGAAAATAATGCGTTTCCGACTTTTTCCACTGCCCAAAGCAGTCCAAAAAAGAGAGAATGCAGCTTTAATCATGTTTGCTTCATTCCATGAACTGTAGTGGAGCCAGAGATCAAGTTGGTGGGCAACATGCATGGCAACGAGGTGCTGGGCCGCCAGCTGCTCATCTATCTGGCCCAGTACCTGTGTTCAGAGTATGTTCTGGGAAACCAGAGAATTCAGACCATCATCAACACAACTCGCATCCACCTTCTGGCCTCCATGAACCCCGATGGCTATGAGCTGGCCGCCGCAGAGGTAGAGGATAGCAATGACCCGGAGCTCACCAACCACGAAGTAAATATTGTTAACAGAGGAAAAGACAATTTTGCCATTATCCGCTCACATTTCACTGTCTGTTCAGTTTGAGGTGCGGAGGTGGAACAATGAGGTTCTCTGCTATGGATTGCATTTGGTGTGGATTTTTACGTTATGTGCTATGAAATGGGAAACCATGGAGCAACATTGTGACAATGCTGCAGTAGAGAGGTCTAAGAAAAGAGAATTGAAGGCTTCCACCTCCTACCTGTTGCTCAGTCTGTCTGTCCACATAGTCTTTCTAATCCTGGTCCTCCTACTACCAGACAAGTCATCAACCTCAGATCTCAACGTAACTAGAAATACACTGAAAAGAATATAACAAAAATGAGCATTTTTAATTTGAATTTGAGTCCTGAAAATTCTGACAGCAACTTTGGACTGAATATCTGGCAGTGGGAAAACTGGCCATACTGTGCATGTTTCTACTTCAATTTACTACCCTGCTCAGTAATTGTAGAAGTCTTTTAGCTGTGTTTATCCTACTGTGCATTGTACAGGAGGATTTTTCAAACCAAATTCCGTAACAAACCAGACACAGCAAGACCTCTACATTGACATGTCTTGAGCATTACCCACAATGTTTGATAGAAATGTTGTGTACATTCATGAGTACCTTGTCATTGAGCATCTACCAAACTCTGCATGGATATTACGCTGTGGATTGATCACCTGCATGCTCACATATATGTATTAGTCATTTGACACAGGACTGCTATACATTTGGGAAAGCTTACATTATGAGATCCATAATGTAACCTGTGAGGATTGACATGACCATGTATGTAATGTGCGGTCTAAAATGTATGGTGTAGTTGAATTTCTTCACTGTAATGGAGTATTACACATGTACTGATCTAAATGACTGCATGCAGTACATGGATGAAAACTTTATGAAAGTGTCCAGTATACTGCACATTTTATTAATATGATCAAATGTTAAAATTGCTCTGCATATTCATATGCAGTATATTGCATGTGTTACAGTAAATTGTCAGTTATAAAGGAAGAAATTAAAACCTCAAACTGTCATATTTGTACTGTGTATGGCAACATATACAGAAATTTTTCTAATATGACAGTGTAACAGTTTGCAAAATCCAACAATCCCTTTTTAATTGTTTGGAGAGAAGCTTTGTGGACTGAATACCTTCTTTTCACCTCTCATTTTAAAAAAATGGTTTTAGCTTCCATTTGTTATTTTTTCTCATGACGGATATATGGTCTTGTCTTTGTGTTAACAATAGATTTAACAAAAGTACTCTAACATATTCCTTCTTGAGTCACTGACTAATATCCACATAATTTGCTTAGTAGTTTCTTCATGTAATCACTGCTCCTACTAATGTCTACATACCATCTTCATCATCATCATCATCATCATCATCATCATCATCACCATCATCTTCAGTTACCATCAATCAGACCAGATTCACATTTTTTAATGCTTCTAGTTGTTTGAACACAAATGTTACAGGGTCATTTGTTGAATGGTTGGACCAATGGTCGGGGCAATGCCCAAAGTATTGACCTGAACCGCAACTTTCCGGACCTCACCTCCGTGTTTTATCGGAACCGGCGCAGCAGGCACTACCGCATTGACCACATCCCAATCCCAGATGCCTACTGGTTTGGGAAGGTAGGAAGATGTTAGTTATTTTGACTAACATTTATGGACACAATTACTGACACCTATGCCAAATTTTCATTTGTGGGTTTTGTCTGGCTGGAAATAACGAAAAACAAGTGACAAAAGACAATAAAACTATGTTTGAGATGTCAATGCTAAAGACTATACCAATTCTTGAAAGGATTCACATCTTGCTTCAACAAGTTCATATTGTTTTCTGTTAAACATTTCTTTACCACTTTGGCTGTATGTTTTGGATCATTGTCTTTTTGGATGGTGCTGAGGTGCAAAGGCCAATTTTAATGCTGTCCTCTTCTCTTATGATGCTCTTGACTTTGACAAAGTTGCCTGGTTCATTGGCTGAACAACACCAACAAAGTATTACAGGGTTGAATGTTTCTTCTTTCTTTCTCCAAACCGAAGCCACATCTCTGTGTCCAAACAGCTCCATTATTGCCTTATCACAGACTTGACCAAAAGTTTTCTTCTTCTTTGTTCAGGTGACCTTTTGCAAAGGTTAGGAAAGCTTTTGTGAGTCTGAGAGGTGCAGTTTTCCTTGGCTGGCATCCATGGAGACCAGCCTTGTTTGGTGTCTGCTGGAGGACCTGATTGAGATGTTGGTACCAGAGGTGGTCAGATTAGTCAGGATGGTCTTCATGGTGATCCTTAGATTCTTCTTGGCCTCTTACAGTGGTCACATTTTGCTTCCTATCGAGCCCTTTGAATTTTTTCACAGCATGGAACTCCTTGTATGTTTTAATTATGCTTTGAACTCTGGCCACTGGCACTTGAAAGCACTTGGATATGACCCTTATTTATACCCTTATTCTATCTTCTAAGGAGTCAGAATGTGAAACTCTCTCTCTCAGTAATGGTTCCCAATAGCAAGCTCACTAAGCTTTTTGATTTCAGCAATTGACTACTAACTGATTGGAGTACTACTGCATCAACTGTTCCTAATCTGTAGGCCCCAGAACAAGAGAAACAACCACAATTGTTTATAATGATGTAGAAGCTTGCATTTTCTCAAAAATTTGCAACAATTTAAACAGGTGATGAAAAAAAACAACACAAAAACAGTAGACACAGTTGATATTTGCAGTCTACGTCACTTGTTTATGCCATTTCCAGCCAGAAAAAAGGTAATTTGTAAAAGAAGAATTTTGCAGTAAATCTAAATTTGGCACAGGTATGAATAATTTCCCACGTATCTGTATGTGTGCAGTAGATATTGCAGTCTTGTTCCCAAAACAATCCAGTCTTATCTTTTTACCTGTAGGTGGCACCAGAGACCTATGCAGTGATGAAGTGGATCAGGTCGCTGCCTTTCGTTCAGTCTGCCAGCCTCCATGGAGGGGAGCTGGTGGTCTCTTATCCCTTCGACTTCTCTAGACATCCACAGGAAGAGAGGATGTTCTCTCCCACTCCAGATGAACAGGTATGGAGACAGGATTTATACATAAACATGTACTTTGCATACTCTTACTATCCAACTTGACCAATAATCTTCCACTGCTCAGGTCTTCAAGCAGCTGGCTCGTACCTATGCTGATGCCCATGCCACCATGTCCAACAACGACACGGAGAGGTGTGGAGCCTCCTTTTATCGAACCAGAGGCATCATCAATGGGGCTCTGTGGTACAGTTTTGCTGGTGGTGAGACTCTTTTAAAAGTACAAATAGAACCGTTTATACACTGTTTTTTCTCTCTCTTTACAATCCCTATATATACATCTCCCATCTCCCCTTTGTAGGCATGTCAGATTTCAATTACCTACACACTAACTGTCTGGAGATCACAGTGGAGCTCGGCTGTGACAAATTTCCCTCAGAGGCCGAACTTTATCCAGAATGGAAGAGAAATAAGGAAGCTCTACTCAGCTTTCTTGAGTCTGTAAGTGAAGAATGACAAGTCTGTGTTTAAATGAAGACATCTTAAATTGTAATGACTAATTAGAAAGGGCAGAAAAGATAAAAATGATGTCCCTTTCTCTGAACAGGTCCACCGAGGAATAAAGGGAGTAGTTAAAGATGTTGATGGAGTTGGTATTAAAGGTGCAACTATTTCCGTCAAGGGGATCAGGAAAGATGTCACCACAGGTAAATATACAGATGGGTGACGAATTAAAGGAAAACCCTGAAACCTTAAATCCTACAGTGAGGGGATTTGGTGGTTCTGTTATGCTTTTGGGGGCATTTTGTTGCCATGGTTTGCATCTACTTGTCCCTTTTGAGGGAAGTGTCAATGTAAGTCAGTGGAAACTTGTTCTGAATGACATTTCATGGAACGTTTCCATTTTGATGGGAGTGGTCTTTTTTCAGGATGCCCACATCCATAAGGTATGAAGGGTCAATGAATGGTTTGTTGAATATGGTATAGCTTTCACTGTCACCAGATCTCAACCCAACTGAACATCTAAGGGGAGATTTGGCTAGATGGCTGGATGTTAGATTCCACTCTGTACCACCATCATCAAAACACCAAATAAAGGATTATCTTTAGGAAGAATGATCCTCCTGGATGGGTGGATGGATGGATGGATGGATAGATAGATAGATAGATAGATAGATAGATAGATAGATAGATAGATAGATAGATAGATAGATAGATAGATAGATAGATAGATAGATAGATAGATAGATAGATAAATAGATAAATAGATAGATAGATATAGCAATGGGTGCTAGAATTTTTAATCTACTTGCCTTGTAACTTTTAAACATTTTAGCCTAGCTTGTAAGCATATTTTGCAGAAATTTACTTCGTAAAGTAGATATATTGTTCATTTCTTCCTTTAACATGCTCCTCCTTTACTGTTTTCCTAATATCTTCAGTTTCACCCCATTTTTCATTTTCCCCCCTTACCCTCAGCTGAAGATGGAGACTACTGGCGTCTGTTGAACCCTGGCACTCACATCCTGACAGCCACAGCTAAAGGTTACTCCAAGGTCAGCAAGAGGGTTCATCTGCCTCACAACATGAACAAAGCCGGTCGTGTTGACTTTGTCTTGGGAAAGGTCTGAATCTTTGTAAACCTACTGCACAGTGCATGTTTTTAAATCTGAATTCCTACACATTCATCACTTCTTCTCTCCATTTTTACCCGAATCCTGCATCCAGGTTCCTGTGGAGCCCGATATTGACGACCACCTCTTCCCCACAGTCGACACATGGGATCGATTCGACCCCTACAACCAATTCGAGCGCTACAGCGAACCAGATGTGGCAGAGGAAGGGATAGAGCGGCAGGAGAAACCATGGTGGTGGAACTACTTCTCTCAGTCTGGCATCTCACCTCCACACTGGCTGCTGAGGAATGTCTAGACATGTTTAGGGGGGAAATAAATATCACGATGTACCACTGCACTGGTGATGGACGGTTCCACATCCAGTCTCACTGGTGCTCTCAGAGGCGTCTATGTAGCAAGAGCTGTGACACTGAAATCTTCAGTAACCAAATGCATTTCAGTGCTTCCTGAAAGGGTGAAAAATCTTTTTCCCGACCGGAGAACAAATCTATTTCCATTCTGTGAGCGAGATTTTGGGCTAATATTGTTTTTGCTGCTGCATTTAACTTGTTTTAAGTAAATATAGGATCACTGGGTAAAAAAATTAGATATGGATTCCACAGCTGTTCACCTTGTAAACATGATGACATTATGATCATTGATTTTACATGTGATGGCATCTGGGGCTATTTTTGTAATCGCATTCCAACTAAATTTCCTGTAAGATTTATTCCCATTTTTCACATTATACATGGAAACTGTTAAAACTTTCAGGACCAGTACAGCATCTGATATGGACCACATTTAAGCTTGGATTAGCAATAATACTGTGCCATCTGTGAACAGGAGAAAGTCTTGCTTTGTTTGTTTTTCACAAGCATCTACATTAAATGTTAAAAAATGCTGGCATTGTTTTCTTTGTCGTCAAAAATGTTTTGTTTAAAGTGACTGAGGAAAATGTTCCTTGCGAGTTTAAAACATGCCCTACTTTTTAGGTTTGTTTACTCACTTTGAGAAACAGTTGTGGTCTTTTGTCAGCAGAGGACGCTGCAGAACAGGTAATGAAAACTTCATTAAAGTAGTAGTGTAATTCGGCTGTTTGCGTTCTTTAATTATGAATTCATAAAATTAGTTACTACAGAATCCAGTAACTTATATATGTCTATCTCTTTGTTTCTTTTCTTTTTTTTTTTTTTACACACACCATCAGGGGGGAATTTGTTTCATTTACGTTTTAATAGCTTGATTTTTCACTCCGTGCATGTAAATGTCACGTGAAAGCTCCGTGTATTTTACAGAAGATTATTTGCAGGTTTTCAGTCATTTTTATTCCTACATGTTTTTTTTATTTATCTTGCGGAAGAACACAAACATATAGAGGCAGTGTCCGGGCGCCTGCCGTATATGTATCCCTGCGCGTTCACCTGTTGAAAGGTGCGTTTGTTTGTTTGTGACTGTTAAGTTTGTGAAATCGAGTTGTTTTGTTGTCAAACCCTGCAGACATGACGCTGTAATGCAGACAGTGTTTAAGAACATTTTTACCCGACCTTTCTAAAGACAGAATATGCGCTGACAGTCGCCTGAATTTATTTTTTTGCATAAAACAAAAGCAACGCATCATGTTTATGCTTGGCACATGACTGTCCCGCAGATGCTAACTCTCAGGTAGGCTACTATGTCACTATAATCTTATAAAAGTGGTTGCTCAGTTCGTCAAAATTTACAAGCGCAGTTTGATTCTTTCCTTTAGCAGGTAATGATATTTCCCTGCCATTTAAAATGTAAAACAGTCTCGTAGTGTCTGCTTGACCAGCATGAAAACCAGCAGAACAAATTCATTTGGTGCAAAACGCAGCAGCACAGCATGAAATGCGCAAGAAAAAAATGTGTTTTAACAGGGTTCATGCACAGGCATCAACGAGTCAGATGCAGTATTTGGTAGTTATGTTATATAGACGTCCCCTGCTGTAGGCCTATATACCTTTATTATTCTGTGACAGTAAACTGAGTATCTTTGGGTTTTGGACAAAACAAGGAATTTTAATTCAATTAAAGTTTATTTATGTAGCACCAGTTCACAACTTAAACCATTTCAAGGCAACCCAAGAAACCCAAAGCTTCCCTTTGAGCAGTTTTTTGGTGACAGTAGGAATTAAAAAAACTCCATTTTAACAGGAAGAAATCTCCAGCAGAACCAGGCTCAGGAAGGGTGGACATCTGCCTTGATAGCAGATAGAAATCATACAAACCGCACATAAGAGAACAGTAAACACTTGGAAGGTTGGCATATCCACAGATCAGAAACATGTAGCTCTGGAGCCCCAGATATCTACAGAGAGGAGAAAACTCAAACTACAGTAGTACTTCCCAAATCCCCACTTAAAAATTTGTAGATTTTAGTGTAGCACATCCTTATAAATTACTACTACTTTGAACTGATTTTAAACTGGTAAGCCAAAAATATTGAAAATCTAATGTGCTTAGATGACTAATTTCTCAGCTTAGAATAACATTTTGTCACAGGATTTTAATAACATCATTCATGTTTCATACAAAAATCTGAAGGTTTGCAGTATTTTCCCAACATGAGAAAGTGCAGCACATTTCACTGAGGTATACTGAGATTAT
The DNA here is from genome assembly GCF_022539595.1 of Amphiprion ocellaris. Taxonomy (NCBI): domain Eukaryota; kingdom Metazoa; phylum Chordata; class Actinopteri; family Pomacentridae; genus Amphiprion; species Amphiprion ocellaris. The sequence continues at coordinate 30,826,716 of NC_072769.1, read as the reverse complement.
TGGATAATTTTCTGACACTATGTACATCAAACAAGTAATTGACAGATTGATCAACAATTAAAATAATTGCTCATTGCAGCTGTAATTGTAATAATATGAAAAATGCATCCATTAGTGAGGCGGTGTGCAAAATAACTTGGGTTGTGTAACATCTCAGTGGAATGCAGTTGTGATTCATTTTATCAGTTGTTCCTTGTTCTGTCAACAACGCTATCTTACATACATTTTTGTGGCAACAAATTAGGAGTTAGTTCTATTGCTACTGCAGAACCTGAAACGCTCTTTTCAGTCAGTACTGAACAAAAACGTTGTTCTGTGTATGAACATTGCGGTTTGTGCAGAGCAGTGACAGTTACACAAACACGGTGGGTCACCATTATTAAGACAGGTGATTGTTTCTCGGTGAAACTGTTGCGCTCTCTGTATTTTCCAGGGTAGCTGGAATACATTCCATGAAAGGAGCATGTCTTTGCTGGAGTGGCAACAGGAATCTGACAGAACTGTGTTCATGTGCTTGGATACCCTTAAATAAATGAAGAAAAAAAACCTTTCTAATTTAGTTGAACTGACCTTTTAAACCTCTTTACTGTCAATACTTTAACAAATTGTATTACAATATGGTCCTGATTTAAATATAACTACCCTTGTGAATTTCTCAGGTCTAAGTCACACTGTTGACCAAAACATAATAAATATATGGTAATTGCTCGAGCGTATATAACTGTGACTCCAAACAGTGTGTTAATAACGGTGGACATAAAACTAATCCACACTGGCACTATTCTGTAGTGAGGCTTATTTAACTATCCAGTGTAATCTGTCTGCACCACCTGCATCCCTCAGCTTACCCAATTGTCACAGCTGGAGCACAAGATGCACAGCAGTCTATCAATAATATCTGCTGGGGACGGGGTTGCGTGCAACCTCTCCTAACCTCCTAGTCCATCTGTTATCTGTTTTTAAAGCAGACTGACCTGTACTTGAACTAATGTATGCAAGTGTATTAAGCCACAGCATGATTCATATCCGTAATCTATCCCACAATTGGCCACACTAAAAGAGGAGGGGGGACTGTACGTATAGACAGTCTATATTGTTCATTTCATGCAGTTTAAAAGGAAGCTAAAGTAGTTCCTTGACCTTGCAGACTGATCACATCTCGTCAGAGCAGCTTTTATGATGATGAGCTTAATGCAAGTCAGCAGAAGGCGGTGAAACGCTCATTATAAGACCATATATCTGTGAATTGAAGTCAGTCCCACACAAATGATGTAGGCCACAGCAATAATATTTCATTAGTGTTGAAAAAAAGATCTCATGTTGAAGTCCTAATGTTCCTACCATGTGCCATATTACTAACTGTAAAGCATAGATGTTTCACATTTAAAGGTTAACTGCACTAACACTGCACTTACAGCTACACTCAGAGGAGGCACACCAGGCTCATTAGAACTTGCTATAGCTTCTTCCTATTATTATTTGTGTATTTGTTGGCTGTTAAGTGGCAATCGATCGCAGACAGGAAAATTAAAGTAGGTCTGAAATGATTTAGAAACAGTTCCTTCATTGCATAGTTTGTCCACCAGAGAGCAATGACAGTTAATTTACACTATGAAATGTGTAAAAATGAAAATGAAAAATAAAGTTCATGAGAACTGTATTAAGATTGTAATGAGAAAAAATGCAACTCGTCAAATTTTGATACCTTAAAATTTAAAACAATAATAAAAACATTAAGAATAAATGATCAAAAGTTGGTCAGGCTATAATGCAAATGCTTTCTCTTGCTTGTTATAGTACATTATTTGCAAGTCATCAACACATTTTTGTCCATAGCATTTGTGTAAGTGGGTTATGTTTTAAGGACACTGTGAAAGCCTTTGAATCTTTTTTCATTCAAACCTCAAGGTTTTGGAAAGCTGTGAAAGAAGTTTTAGAAAGTTTAAATGCATGTATGTTTTTTTTTTTTTTTTAACTTGAAAAAGTTATGCTGAGTTCAACAAATCTGATTTAATGTTTTTGTAGGGATTGAAGTCTAGATGCACAACAGCAGAGCCTGCAGTCACGGACACTTACATTATCATCTGTTCACCTTATGAACTCCAAAACAAACAAGGTATTGTGTGCACACAACTCAGTGATTATCTGCAACATACTCTCTGTTGTGTCTAACAAAAATTGCTATATTTATTGGAGCATTTTACTGGAGAATTTTACCTGAGGTATACTGTGTAAAACAGGTTTTTTTCTTACAGTTGTCTGTATCACACTTGGTGATAACAGCTAAAAGTCCTTGGAAGGTTATTTTCTAAATGTGCTGCCAAAATTTCAACGGTTTTGGACGTTTTCATTCAGATAATCTTTTGAAGGTGCTTTTGTAATGAAAGTGGTAAATGTGATGTCACATACTGTCATTAACCAATCAACACTGATCAAAATTTAAATCAGATGGGTGTTTGCGTATGTCATCAGATCAGTATCAGCCAAATTTGACCGAATCACACTAACGGTTTTCTAATAAGGTAGGTTAAGTGAACCTGAAAGTGGTAAATAATAACAAATTGTCTTTTTTTTGTGCCATTCTTTGTCTCTCTTGCTCTCGCATTCATACCTTAGCTGCAACTTCTGCACATTTCTGTATTTTCGGTGTAGGCTTGATGGAATTTCCTCTGTGGTCTTTTCTCAGACTTGGACTACTGACTTTACCACGCTAATGTTATTTTAAAAGTCCGCTCTTTCCTCCACTGAGTCGATTTGGACGACGAGAGTCACTCAGATAAAAAAAAAAAAACATATTTGAAATTGATCCTGCATAGCTCGCATTGAGAAACTGTTTTTTTTTTTTTCTTTATTGGGTGATATTGGAGCTTACACACTTAATTCTAGTTCCAAGATCTTAAGTTAAGCCTGACTGTTGCTTTCTTTACCAATTAATTTAAAATAGCAATCAATCATGTAGGTGTCTAGTTGTATTGTTGGATTTCTATTTAGTGTGCACCTTCCAGCCAGTCAGAGTTTAGAGTTTAGTGATAGAAAAATCCATATATTCAAGTCGCACCACTCGACAGCCTTCTTGGTAACATCTCCTGGCAGTTATTTTAAGGCTAGTCTGACTATCTGGAAGCGTTGACCTGTCCAGGATGTACGATACCTTTGCCCTCAGTCAGCTGGGATAGGCTCCAACCCCCACACGGCCCTAATGAGGATAAAGCGGTGGAAAGACAATGGATAGATGGATGACTTACTGGATGTAGAATGTGGGTATTAGCTGCACATGCCACTTGCTCCTTCTGTTGTTTTCTGTTTTATCATTTTTAAAATTCTCCTTCCTATAGCAGAATAATAATGCGGTGCAGTCAGACCGTTTAGTGCTGCCCTATGGTCTGGCTATTCAATGTTAATTTCAGTCTAGCAAGACCAGGCCAATATCAGAATGAATGAATGAAAAGTCGCTGGCGCATGAAAATTAAATATACAGAATCACCACTGACATCTGATTTTAAAAAAAAATTTGTTGACTTTGTCCCAAAATAAGATTTAAAAAGTATTTTTTCCATACAGGTTGTATTTCTATGGTGCATGTATTCACTTTAGGGACACCGCACAATGGTGTGATTGGCTGGACGTTTTCTGATTTGGCTGCTGCAAAGCAGACATTTAGCTTTTTGGACAGAAAGGCTGGACTTGAGTCCTAAATCGCAATCTGTGGCATTACACAGTTCGACTTATGTTTCTTTTTATGATTCTTAAAGTGGGGAGCCTCTTCCTGCTCTGGTGATACAACCCTTTGTAAACTGTCAGCTGTGCAGGAACATATAGATTACTATTATTAGCATAAACTGTGCAAAACAAGTTTATCGCTATGGCTGCTTGCATTTAAATGTTGTTTTTGGCAAAGTTTTCAAGGTGATCTGCAAGTATGTTTTCACACTCAGGTCTATTGAGTGGAATATAATGGTTTTTATTAGTGATCATGATGATGTCAGAAGCCATCTGTGGAGAAAGATTGCTGACGTGTGACTGAAAATGTTGTGTGCTGTGGTCTTGAGGCAACATTTTCTTGAAAAACGTTTGTGGGACAGCCAGTAGCAGCAGAACAATAGTGGATTCAGAATTGATATGAATTTTCTTATTTTATTAAAAGAATCAATTTGTCCGTGCTTTCAAAACATTCTCCTTGAACTTTATCTGAGTCATCAAGGAAAACATATTGTTCTTATGGATCACTTTTAGGTGAAAGTAATTGGGCTAAATGAATCATAATACTGGACGTCTTTGTGAGTCTTAAATATCAATTGTCACACTGCCAAGAAAACAAGGAGCTGCATTCATTCTGTAAGCAACTTAATTTTGTCCAAGAGCAGCCATTGTTTACGAATCGACACTTGATTGTAGCCTTTAGTGTCCTGAATAAATATAATTAGATTTTCTGTATGTCTCTTCATAAAATTCAACAACATCTCTTCTTCCAAGGTATTTTTATTTGTCTTATCAGTGAACTCTTCTGCTAATATTGTAGTCTGAATAAAGTGAACAGTTATATCACATTTGTAAGTTTTCGTTTTAAAAAGGCCATTTTTGCATCATGCTATAATTATCTTTTTCCAAGGCAGTGTGTTCCCAGATGTCTCCTCCTTATGTTCCTGGAGTGAGTTTCCATCTGGCAGACTTCCACCAAGGTCTCTGCATCTCTCTTTTTCTCTTGCTTCCCCAGTGCACTATGTAGTCACTTTCAATCTGACTGCATCAGTTTCTCTAACATAACACTTTTTAACACCCCGCATATATAATGCAAATGCCAAACCACTTTGCTCTGAACTTCCTCTATCCTTCTTTTTTGCTCTCCCTCCTTTCTCCCTCTGTTCGTCTCTGTGTCGGTCTGTCTTTCATTCCTGTAGCTATCTAGCTGCTATGCCCCAGGAGTAGAGGCCTGCTCAATGTGGCAGAGATGATTTGTTTGCTTTGCAATTATTTTCCGTCAGTGGAGACAAATGGATTCATACTGCATAGAAAAACCCACACAGACAGGGCCTGAGCGATGAATGCAGTGGAATGGACTAATACCCACCAATAAAGATAGAAATGAGTAACATGGAGCACCTATGATTAAGAATGGATAGCTTTGTAACTGTAACTACACACAAGAAAATCACAGTACTAAATAGTTGTGGTGCACCTAGGAAAACATCGGTGCAATAAGTTAATGCTCCAGGCTAAAGCGTGGTATTCTGCTAATCAAATTACCCTTTATGTAGTAATATCACAATGCAGTGTTGCTGCTGTATGTCAGCAGCACTGATTTAGCTTGAATTGTATTGTGTAGTAAAAAAAAAAAAGAAAAGTTACTACTAAAATGTAACAGCAAATATCTTTTGAAAGAGAAAATCTTCTGGATTATGATTTTTATCCGTATGTTTACACAAAACAGAGCTGGATTGTTTCAAGAAATGTTTTGAGTTATTAAATTCTAGTTTTTGACACAATGTATGAGGTGTTTCCTTCATGAAGCTGAGGTGTGTAAACTTTTAGGCCAAAAAAATAACTCTTTTGAGTTATAAAGTCCTGCTCCAATCTGAAAGATGATTAAGTATGCTATACAGTCTGTGCATCTGCTGCAGTTTTTGGGCCGGTTGTCACTCCAGGTGTAAGGCTGACACTAGTTATTTCATAGTAATCTGGCATCTACCAGAGAGACTAGATGCTGCACACTGCGCTCTTGGTTTGCTAATGCTAGCTAGGCATCTATCTGCACCTATCAGGCTCATGGAGCAGAGGATTTAGTGTGTGGGCTTTTCTACTTGCTGAAAGCTGTGATGTTTCGATCATGTTTTAGTCCACCCACATTTTGCAAGGAAAACAACTGATTAAAATCATGAATGCATCTGCCAAATTGCACAGTGTTAACACTAGCGGCAAAAGGTTTGCTGTGAATGATTTTTTTTGTTTATTTTCTCAGTATCCATTTGTGCCAATGAAAGTATGATTAACATTTTTATGGGTCTATTTATGCCCTTCTCATGCCATATGGTCAAAATGAGATGTGGTTTTAATTACCTCGAATGACAGGCTTTGGCTGATGTGAGTCGTATTTGTTTTTTTTAGCCATCTCATCCACGCTCAAACTGACAACTTGGATGCTGACGTGTGTGCTGTTTACAGTTTTTCTTCTTTTTTAGGAAACTGGTAATTATGGTAACTCCAGTTTGACATGACCATGACATTAGGTATCTCAAAGCACTTGGTAAAGGTTAGGAAAAGTCTGTGGCCCTGGTTATGCACTCAAATATCAATGGGAACTTGAAGAATGCCAGCATATCTTTTTTCTTAAGGTTATTTACACAAAACTACACCCTCTGTGTAAACTGCACAAAAGTATTTTAGTAGACTAAATGTCCAATGAGAATACCACCTTACGATTTCTTCTTCTGTATACAAAAACAAAATAATTGGACTAGAAAAAAAATGTTGGCAGTGATCATATCTCAGGCAGCTTGTGTATTTTCTCTAAAATGTTGCAGTTTTATTTTTCTGAGTACAATGTGACAACATTTTTGTAAGATGTTTTAAATTTTTATTTAATATCCCTTTGACAATGGAAAAAAAGAAACAGTTTATCCTCATCAATTGACACTTTTATTTCTGGGTACTACAACCTGCCAGTAAGATTATCTCTGTTGTAGCAACAAATGATAGTTTATGATTTGTCTTCTGATAAATAATTTACCAGCAGGCATCACTAGTTAACACTGTGCTAAATAAGACAAATGTATTGAATGTTATGGCAATAAAGTTATCTGTAAAGCCTTATTTTTTCAGGAAGCCTCGTTTTGCCATATACCATGGCTACTGTGCAACCAGCAGCTAGCTTGCAACAGAAAGGTGGACTATGAAGCGAGATTAAAGATAGCTAGATGACTATGATAACTGATGCTGCACAACTGACCTGCTCAGGTGAAGTTTCCTTTCAGAGTTTGGGTTTTGAATTTGGCAGAGGGAATCACCATGTTTATAAGAAAAAATCTTTTCCTGACAATTAATTTTTAGCGACTAAGATTCTCAGCTGAAGGAATGTGTTATATCTGTAAGCCTGTTGAGCTGTACGTTAGAAATTCCACTGAACGAAGCCACACAATTACAGTAAACAAACTGCATGTGTTGCATTCTCATGTAAACCTACATGCATTCAGTTGGTGATAAAAAACAATGCAAACAATGTTCCTGGTTTGCTGCTAAGTCCCTTACACTGCTGGTATGGGAGCGAATAGAACACAGATTGGCAAATCAACCAATATTCAATAATTAACATTAATTTCTCTTTGATAGTACCAAAAACTAAAGTGATGTCCACATATTCTTCATTAGAAGACATTGTCAGACCTACATGCAATGGTGACATGATGTGGAGTGCATACATGTAGATATTTCTTTAACATGTAGTAAGTATTGGTTTGGAGACTGAAATGTACTCTTGAAGTGCTCCATTGTTCTACAGGGCTGACATAATTTTGCCACAGATGCTTAGACCATTATGGAGAATGGTGCAATGGAAACACTATGCTATAACAAGCAACTAGAAGAAAAACTATTTAGCAACTATTTAGCTGGCTTGATGAAATATTAAAGTAAGACTGGAGGTACTAGTCTGTGATTTGGCCAATGTGCAGCCTTCACTCTAGAGGGCACAGATTTGAACTGTGACATGTACAGATACTTAACTGCAATACTTTAAGAATTTCACAGTGAACTAATAGAAAATGTAGTTGGAGGATAGACTGGAGGTGATTGGTCTCCCTGTTTGCCTCCATGTAAAGGACAAACAACTCGGCTGCAGACGTATCTGACTCTGTTGAACTTTCAAACTATCCACAGTAAAAGAGATTAACCTTTTCCTCCCAGCTCACGTCTTCTTGATTTTTCTTTTCCCGTGCCTTCTGTCTTCCTTCCTTCTTTATGACCTTGTCTCCCCGTTTCCAGTGTCTCTGTTGTCTATCCCTTGTCCTGTCTCCCCCTCCTCCTCCTCTTGTGTCTCCTGTCTCTCTTTTACCCTCCTTTTCCTCCCTTTATACGAAGGGCAGGTTCAGGGGTCACCAATTACTCTGAGAGGGCTGAGAAAGTTGTATGGGCTCTGCCCTCGGGGCTGCCATATTGCATTATCATCAGAGAGATTGCAGGTACGCAGCAGCCACTGGCTGCCGGCACAACAACCACAACCTCAGCCCCTGCACTAGGCCATATAGACTCAGCGAGGTTCAAACTCTCCTCATGCCTGAGCGGCTGGCTGGCTCCTAGTCAGCCCCCCTCTCTTACTGACCTGCTGGGCAGAACTAATATGTATGTCTAGACATCCTGGGAACTCCTCTACCTGAGAATACACAGCTGGATAGTTTGTGTGCAGATTGTGGCTCGTATAGTTTTTGTGATGCCTGGAAAAAACCTACAGTTTTAGGCGTATTTGGAGATGGTGCTTGCAGTCATGAGTTGTGTTTCAGTCATGATGCATGTGATAGACAAGTGCTGCGAAGTGAAATTGTTTAGTGGATACCACCAGGAAAACAATCTATGAGCTATTGTTTTGAATTTCCTGTGAAAAAAAAATGCAACAGTTAGATCATCTGACAGGTTGTTTAAATGAAGTGAACTGTTACAAAAACTGGAAGCAGTTGATTTCTGTGCCAGGAGCTGTAATCATCACTGTAACATTGACAATGATTCCAGGAAGCAACTGTTGTCAGCCAAGAGACATTTAAGCAATTAACCCTTCTAAAACACACTTTTCAAACTGATTATACAAACAAGATTTGGCCTGGAGATTTAGAGTCTGTAAGCAGATTAGTGTTACCTACAGACAAAGGTAGGCTAATATATTTACCCCTTGGTTCAAGCTGACAGTGTCTTTTCTGTAGCACCCTGTATCGTGTACAGATGTAAAAGTGGTGTTGATTTTTTAATCTAATTCGGTGTATTTCCTCCAAATGTCTAACCATTTCTTTGAAACTTAAACACAGAAATCTTGATTTCTTGACTTGAGCATTTTTATCTTGGAGTTTCAACTTCAGTAAATGTGTAGCATATAAAAGAATACCACATATGGTCAGACTACATTGTGGCCACCTTTATCAGCAATATTCAGAAATATAGGATTTCAATTGTGCAATTCACGATAGTTTTACATTAAAGCAACTTTATTTGGTCCACAATTATTGTAACATTTAAAGAAGTCCTGGATCATTTTATAGGTTCTTTTAGACACCCTGCTTCATCACAACTTCAGTAAACTGCAATCATGATGCCCTCTGTTCTCCTTTAAAACATGTGATGGCTGATAAAAAATATTCAGCCTTCTCTTTTCTTTCTACCTGACATCCAGATTGACCACACAGCCCTGAAGCAAGCAGTCAGTCCTTTTTTCTGCTTTGTCTATCCTGCTCATCATGGCTACTTGGGTGCGACCTTCCACAAAAAAAAAATCCTGGCATTGTAAGACTCTTGATGCAGAACTTTCTAAAAAAAAAAAAAAAAACAAAAAAAAACTGAAGACTTGTTTCACTTATTCATTCTTTCAAACCTTCCATCAAAACAGATTTTCAGGCTCACGCAGAGGCCCAGCTCAGCTCTGTTCAGGCCAGGGCCAACAGAAGCTGTGCAGCCAGTTGGAGTTGAAATGGCTTCTGAATAGAGAATCCCTGAGTCTGATTCAGTGTGCTCAGCCAAAGCCTCAGTAATTGCAAAAACAGCACTTGGTCCACTAATAATGGGTGCGTGTCATCTCCAATCCCCAGTCCGCCTGTCTGTCCACGCCACAGAGGCGGCAATTACAGACTTGGGCCTGCCACTGGACGTGCACACAGTAAGGGCAGAGGAACAGTACACTGTGTGTGTGTGTGTGTGTGTGTGTGTGTGTGTGTGTGTGGTGTGAGAGAGAGAGGGGGTGTGTGGGGGCGGTAGGTTACAGGGTGCATGAGTAACTGAAAGAGGTGCATGCATCTCTGCAAAGACACTGCGAAGAGGAAATGCAGACTTGCAGTTGAGCTCAACTTAAGATGCAACATCTATTAAGCCATAAGTGGTTCTAAACAGTTAAAACTTCAGACTGCAGCTGGAAAGTCATCAGTTTGTAACAAAGAGCCGTGCAGTAATAGTGGTCAGTAAATGATTGTCATTTTTTGCATATGCTTACTTGCAATGTCATTTTTCTCATCTTGTTCTCTTATTTTCTGATTATTATGAGATGGCATAAAAGTAAAATAGCAAGAAAACACCCTTTCTAGCAATGATCAAGGATAGCGTCGCACCACTAATAACTGAAACATCCATGAATGTGTCCATTTTCCCCTTAAGTTGAAACTTCTTTATTGCCCATTTTCATTTTTTTTTTTTTTTACTGCTCATGTAAGTGTGTTAACCAGGACCTTGTGTGAGCAGCACACAGTTGGAAATCCCTCTGAGTCACTTCCTTTACTAAACACTCTCATGGCTACCCATCCATGACTCCTACAATGGCCATCACAAGGATTTACTAAAACATCGACTGATCTTTCTGTTACGCTGCTATTGTTTTATTTGATTTTTTCCACGGAAGCATGACGAACTGGTGTTGTGGCAGACAATAGAGCAGAGTCAGGGTCTGACCCCAAAACTAATTTGCCAGCTTACGCTCTTTTAAAAAGTGACAGTTTCACCAGTGTTCAGTTTGTTTACCCCTCATTTTTCTCTTTATTTGTTGTGGTTTTCATGGTTGTTATCCACAGAGCTGTAAAATGGATGTAGGAAGTAGTTGGGGTTTTTTTCCTGGGCTTGTCCCCTTTGTTCTTTGTTTGCTTTCATAAGTCTTTCTCATATTATCTCTGGCTGGTTTTTGGGAAGTTTGAGATTGACCTTTAGGCTTTAATATTAAACCATTAAATTAACAAGATAACCATTTCCATGCATGATTGTCACATTATTGTGTAATCAGTTGCTAAATTGATAAATTTGTTTTCTTTATAAATGCCTCAGTTGTGTTTCTCATATACTTGAATTTCATTCCTCATGGTTGTTTAAAAGACAGTATCTGCTTTTGATTTGGTCAGAATGCTGTTGCCATAGAATTGTACCACAACAGTCAGTGTCTGGTTTCTGAGAGGTCAGAGGTCAGGGCAGAGTAGCCGTAAGCGGCAACAATACGTGTGAAACTCGACACAGCTATGCACCATTTGTGTGTGATTATGTCGATTTCCTAGGGCAACTTCTGTCGGCAGCTTTTCACAGATAGATAGCCTGCACAATGTAGCAATTTATGATATAAGGAAAAACTGATGAGCTGATTTTTGACTTCCGAAAATGACACCACGATGTGTAGACAGTGGCTTTTTCATGCTGTGAAAGTAATGGTTCTCAAACATTTAGTTATGGTGAGTATGTTATCAAAAAAATGCCTGTATTGATCCAAAAAGAAAAACAAAGGAACATAGTAAGGCATTGCAAATATTATGTTTAAATTCCACATTCTCCATGAGTCTGACTTGGTAGCTTTTGACAGTCTCATAATGTTGGTCATTGTTTTAGCAGGTGCTTGGACACTGTGGACGGACAGACCCACCTCTCTCTGCCTGCTGCTGGTAAGATGCAAATGATTTAACATGCTATTGCACTCTTTTGGGGAATCTTTCTTCCACAACAAGGAGTCTAAATGGTGCAGTAACCCAGTTCATTTTGGCACTTGGTAAATGGATAAAGCCTTGTTCCAGACTAAGAAACTTTTTTCGATGGAACTGTCTGTGAAAGACGGTTTAGTTATCAATCAACAAGTGCCACACTGCCAAAGTTTTCTTTATTATTATTATTATTATTATTATTATTATTATTATTATTATTATTATTTTTTATTTTTTTTTTTTATTTATTTATTTATTTTTTTTACAAAATGCAGCTCTAAGGTTCCCAGCAGCTTCAGAAAAAAACAACTAGACTTCACTTTCAGGTTCTTAAAGATGATCCAACTCTCAGCCAAGAGACTTCCTCCTCTTGGATGAGAGGTCAAGCCTCTTGGATGAGAGTTGAAAGGTCTTCACAAACCTAAAAGAGAAGCCCAGTTGCTTTTTACTAAAGCTCCTAGTATTTCCATAACCTGTGAGACTGAGAATCTGTTGGCAAACATGTTAACCTAAAACATTTTCACATCTGGAAGCCCTGGAATAACAGTTTCATCTTACCAAAGTCATGTTTCTTAGCACCTGACAAAGTTTATTTGAATATTCAGTAGGGCTGACCATGAATCAATTAAAATTAAAAGCTGATTTTAAATAAACTGCAAAAGGAACAACTTTTACAACTTCATGCAATCCTCCGTGTGCAGTAGTGATGGCATCTTAAGTGGTATTGCTCTATCATCTTTTATAAATTCATGACACTGAGAGGTTTGAATTGAAGCCTTACTATAAAAACTTTCAATACAAATCATAGTTTGATATTTTCCCCAAATCCTTCAACCCTAACGTTCCGTCTCAGTTACACTGTGTTCTGGTCTTCCTGAACAATGTTCACCATTCCTTTGCTAACTCTGGTTTTCTGCTGTTCGGAGCTGGATAGTTACAGCTAATTCATCAGCAGTGAAACGTGCATCAAGGCAAAAATCGGCATCCTGAAACCTGAGCTAAAAGAGCTTAAATGATTCTGCAGAGCTGTAGTAATTCTCTGTGGATTTGTTTCTGAGTGATCCTTTTCACACTACAAGCTGTCACTTATTCCCTTGATAATATAAAAAACCTAAATTAGTTGGAGCTTTAACTAGTTATAGGCCAAATCAGGTACTAAATCCAGTGTCCTGGTATGAACTGTTTAGCAAAAACACACTTACCTTACACTCTTAGCTGACAGTCTGGCCTGTAACTGCCCTAGGACGGTGGGCAGAAGCTGTGCAGACACACAACATGTGTGCAAGTGAACAGTGGCACAAACAAACAGCTATACAGCGCATGAACACACATACAATTAGTTTTCTAAAAGTGTTTTGGCATGCACTGTTTTCTTTAGCAGTAAAATGCCCCAAAGCCATGTCTCCACTGAGATAAATATAAAAGCGGATGATAGAAACTTATGGAAAGCGTATCTTTAGTGTTAGTCAGTATGATTCAGGGTAGAAGTTAGTAAACTTAATGAGGAGAAGAAAAAAGGTGAAAGGACAATGTGATTATTTTGTGCTTTCTAAACCAGGGAGAAATTTTAAGTGGATTCAGAAAAAGGCATACGGAAGTCAAATTATTTGGCTGTTTACCCAGCTAATGAGATTATTTATTTTGGAATCTGCACATGCGTCTTTAGTTTTCACTTGGATGGGCAGTCAAAAGATTCACTCAAGGGATATTTTTAAATATGTCTGATTCACTGTCTGATGTTAAATTGGGGTGATGAAGTCAAATGCTAAAGTTGAAATGTCATTCAATATAAATGTCAATACTTGAAATAACCATTTTTCGACCATTCACTGTACATCACTCAGAGAGCTCTTTTGTGTCTATCCTACAGGAAGTGCTCTGAACTGACTTTTGCACCATTCAGGTAAAACTGTTTTATATGTTTTTTTTTTCTTTCTGTCTCTCCCATCTTTTTCCACAACCTCCACTTCCTTTTAGGCTTTGTGGGAAGTAGTGAAGTAAAATGCAGTTGAATTAGGTGGTTGTTACCCTGAGGCCTCTGATGTTCTCTCTCTCCCTGCTGCAGCTCAAGTCCATCTCCCATCTATTTCTTATGCAATGGTGAGAAGTAGACCATGCAATATTGTTGTTATTATTATACATGGCTACCCAATAGTAAGCTCAGTGAGGAAGAGGAAAGAACTGAGGAAAATGGCACTTTACATAGAGACTCTTTAACATGTATTTTGTAAATTAGAGTAATTGGTCTAGAATTGAAAGTAAAAGGGTTTTAAACGTTTACCAAAGAAAAGCATCACGAGCTTTACTTAATTATCAGTAGCAGCTAATGTCATCCACAGTTCTTTGCCAATGGAGACTATGAATTTTCATAGTTCCCATTGTAGAGCGATTAAGTGAACTAGAGAGTAAGTGGTTAAGCCAAAAAAGGAATTTGCATCTTGAAACGTGGGTTTGGTAGCATCTTTGATTACTGAATTATGTCTCATCTGTAGTCGCACATTGTCTGGTTTTATAAAATAGTTCAGGACACGGTAAGCTTTAAACCCCCACCTCACCTGCCCTCACTTCAACCTGAATTTTACTGAATGACGTGTAAACTGGCGAAAGACTTTGGCAGGGCCAAGATAACTCACTAAACAGACACTAAGATCATTGGCCTTGTTCTCTCTAAAGCCAAGCTTTGTTGGTCATATTTCCTCAGGGAGAACAAAAAAAAAAAAAAAAACAGACGAACACTTTAAAAGTCAGCAAGGAAGAGAGAGAATGAGAAAAAGCCCTGAAGGCAAATGGCAGGAAACATCAGTGCCGTTAGACGGAGCTACTTTAGCTGTCATGCAAGAGCATGTGAACGCACCAGTGAGCGCACACAGTCAGCATCACTGAACACACACAAATAGCCATGCTGACGATGATGCCAAGCTGCTTCCTACGTTCAAATTGGCTGTATTACACTTAAATTCAGTTTTTTTAAATTCAGAACTGCACTGTGTAAAGTTCTGACTAGATGACTGAACATTTAGTTCAGTATGACACTCATTTAAACTAGAGATAAATGAGAATAAGCAATGTGGGTTTCATTAAATTATAGGATTTAAGCCCTTATAATTTATGTTTAAGCTATGTTTTTTCCCCCATAAAAACAATTGTTTACCTGGTTAGGAATAAACACAATGACATCTATGCCTCTGTCCTCATTAAAGAATCCAGATTCTATGAATGAATATATTTTTTAGTTCGAAAGCTAAACCATAACTCTATTATCATTGCCTGTACATGTTGCAGAATTCGACTAGAATATAGCACCCATGCTAGTTTGATGTGACAAATCCTGCTTATAGATGCATAACTTAGAGGTTTTTAGGTGAGCTCTGAGAAACGTTGTTCTTTAAACACAATGTCATAACATACATCATTATGTACAGTGAAGATCAGACATCCAAGACAAGGAACACTGATAAAATTGCATTTAGGGAGACTTTTAAAAAGCTAAGCAGCAAACTGTATACGTCATTCTTATAGGTGTTTTATCAGGTTTTTATTTTTTGTGGGACAGATCAGACCAAATTCCTATGGCTTTTTCTTGATTTAGTGTTACTATAAATCCCATTTAACATCACATGACTGTTGGAAAAGCAACTGACCTTAAAGCCACACAATCTGCTGTGTAGTCAGAAGTCAACCGACAAGTCAAACCAAGTGGCGTAAACTCTCCAGAGATATTTGGTTTGTCAGAGCTAATTAGACCCAGGGAGGCATAAGCAGACACTCTGGGATAACACGTGGTGGCGTTGAGTCGAGCCGTTGGCCTCAGTATGTTTACTGGGCAATGTGTTAGGACAAGGAGAATGAAGCGGAGAACTCGTAGAGAGAGAGATGATGATGGTTGATTTCTCTCATGCAAGTGTCTCTCTGTCTCTTTGTTGGAATTTAATGACACTTTCTTTGTGATTTCTCAGCTAACTCTTATCTAGCAGTTGTGTTTAAATCTGTTTGTTCACAAGCGTATTTATTATAATGCGTTTATGCTAGGAATATGTTTGTGTTTACATATAGCCAGAGGGAGAGTGAGTGTGTCTTTTCTGCATCTGTGTGTGTTGCAGAGAAGCACTATGGAGGTTTTTGTCACAGTTCATCACCCTGTAAGATCACTCAACACGATGTGACAGTGCAGCTCAGCAAGTGGCGCTGAGATTTTAATTGATGTTAAAACCACCAAGTACTTGAAGTGCTGATGGGTAACATGTACTGAGGATAGGATCGTTTTAAAGCAAGACAAACCCAAATGATATAATTAAAACTGTGCAAAATCATTTGCATGAAAGCTGGTGCTATATTAACATTAATTTTTATTTAGAGTCAGATCAACATCAAAATGTATGTAATGATGCAGAATCACACAAGGGATACATATCTTAAGTGCAGTGAATGAAAAAATCACAGAAATGTCACACCACACAATATTTCAGATTTTTTTTAAAGAGTATGCTTTCCCTAAAAGTGAATTTATTCCTTTGTTGTTCCATAGCATCACCCGATTTCAATGACTTCTGATTTTTCTGACTAGTAAGCAAATTAAACTGAAAACATATTTCTTATTACTTCCTGGTGTAAGTAGGAAATTGATGAAGCAGGATTTATGGGCTTTAATTAGATCTTGACTGTCCTACAGCAAAAACAATATTTTTCTGGCTGTTGAAGTTACACACTTGTATCCAAAGTTGATGATACATGTTTGACGTTAAAAACAACCATTGTGCGATTCATCTTATTCAACTTGTTAAGTAGGTTTTATCCTGAATGCAAGCAACAACATTAAGCTTGTGTTTCTCCACTTCAACCTTTTCAATCTTGTTCCTTTGAGAATCCAAACTGGTCAAAGCCAAATCCTCTGCATATGACCTTTCTTAATCTTGTGTTAGACCAAAGTGATCCTCTGTTAGCTCAGTGCATTGAGCTTATTACATGATGATGAATCTCTCACACTGAGTTAAGTCATTTGGAAAGGATATGCACTATACCAACAGAGCTGAGCACAGCCATGTGCAATATCACGTAACTGCGAAAATTCAAAATTGTATCACCACTTAATAATTGCACTATTTCTTAGTTTCAAATGCAGTATTTTGGCTTTAAAATATATAGATTTTTATTTTTTTATGATAGTTATGAAAATACAGACCTCTAAGTAGTTGCCGCTATCTCGCAATACAGAAATCTTTTAAGAAATCCATGGATCTAGACTATAAGCAGCATCACTGCCAAAATCTAATCACTCTGTCCTTGTGTCATTTCTGACCTTCCCTGAAAATTTCATTCAAATCCGTTAGTCCATTTTTGAGTGATTTTAGTAACAGACAGACAGACAGACGGACAAATGTACGCCGATTGTCACATAACTCTGCTGTGTTCCTTGGTGGAGTAAAAAATAAAAGTACCACCTTGCTCTGAAAAATGCCTGGGTAAGTGCTTCAAAAAGGTTTGCTTGTTTCCTCATTGGCACAAAACTGCAACATTATACTTTACTTAAGATCATGAAAACGAACCTCATAAATATTGGGAGTGAGTGCATTCCCTGGTCAGATACATTTGTTTGGCTCCAGCAAGTTTGGCGAGAACCTGGCCAGGACTATTACATTGTGTGCAAAGTCCCAACAGTGAATCACAAAGCTGGGAGTGTGATAATAGCGCTACATGAGCGCAGAAGTCATTGGGAACTTGACTTTTACAGATTACACCATTAATGTCTGTGGATGTACCAAAATGGCAACTGACAAGATGACTCCCAGATTCTAGAAGTTTGGCAGAACAACAATGTTTCAACATGATAACAATCCAGAGCACACTGCCAAAAATCCCACAAGTTTCTAAAGATGAAAAAGTGAAAACTATGACCAGGCCAAGTGTGTCACCTGATTTGAATCAAGTAAAACACCTTTTGGGTATTTTAAAGAGAAATGTAGAGCAGCGCAACCCTCTGAACATCTCTCCAGAAATTTGTGCAACTCTGCTGACCTCCTTGCCAAAGATGGTTGAGTCTGTCATCAGAACTAAACATGGGTAAACAAAGTATTGAAAAAACAAAAGATTTTCAATTTCTATAATGAAAAACACGCTGACTTTTGTTGCATTGGATTTCTACTGGGGAGCCTGTGTTTATAGTACATCTAAGGTGTTACTTTTAATTTTGTGAAAGAGCAAACCTACTGTCCAACCTAGAAATAATGCAAATACTATAAGGTAATATAATTTTAAATAATTGGAAATTGAAGTGATATAGCACAAGGATATGTTCACTTCCATTGTATACTGTACATAGGTGCGCTGGGTGAAATTAGCATAGCTTTAGCTTAGGCTACTATAGCTTAGCCTGGCAGCTATTGAAAAAGGCCCCTTTAGGCTGACAACAAAGCTAATATTAGCTTAGCATTAGCGTTAGCAAACAGGGGGCTTAATCAGGCTGCTGGGTTGTCAGAACGTATCACCACATGCTTCCAAGGGTCCCTTTGGAGTTATAATCCTGGGTCTCGGCAGGCAATGACCTCATGGGCTGGACTGGTGCCTGTGGGAGGATTGGGAAAACTGTGTGTCTAGCAGACCACTAACCGAGGTGTGTGTGTGCGTGTGCGTGTGCGTGTTCTTTTTGACTGATCGTTTTATTGAGTCATACGACACAGAGAGACCAATGACACTGGCGAGTTGAACTTTAGAAACATGCACAGGAATAGAGTTCCAGCTGTTTTGTTTGGGCATTTTTGTCCTGTATCTCGTGGAGAATACAGTGTGTGTAGGCCCCGGGATATGAGAGCAATGATATTTCAATTGTCTCTGTGCCACATTGCATTAGCAGTGTGTGTTGTTTTTCCTCATGGCTACGAGATAATTGAAAAGGTTAACTTGTCAGTTTTATCTTATGTTATTTGTCTTTACTCAGACTAAAATAGTAGTTAAGGACATCTGTGACTGCCAAGATGGCACGCTCACTCGAGTCTGCTATGACCAAAAGGCCATCTTGTACACTCAGAAATGATGACAGGGCTGCTGTAAAGCCAAGATTTTGGTGGGGGGAGGTTTTAGCTAAGCCTGTCCAGCAGCCAAGAGAGGAAAAAAACAATATCTATCAATTAAATGTATTTGTTGTTGCACTTTTACTGTATCAGCTGAAAGGGGAAAAAAAGAATCACTGAGAACCTATGTTGCTTGTCTTATCCCTTGATTCATCATTATCACAGAGGTTCTTAGAATGATAATCCAAGCCGAGAGGCCTTTAGCCCAGGCAGACCACCCCTTTACAAGAGCCTAGATCCAAGAGAGGGGGGCTTTAGGGTTAAAATAACTCCACATCTTCACACAGAAAAATGGAGATTGGAAATTAAAATTCATTTCACTGAGTTAAATGCACACACATATACACGTACAACACACACATGCACGTACAACACACACACATAGATGGTGAGCACAGGGACTCTGGAAGCAGATTGCTTTGCTGTCAGTGTTGGACAGTGTCAGTGACTCCAGCCAGCCATGGACATTGTCAGCCAGAGAGACCCTGGACTCACTGGCTCCACTGCGCTCCACAGCAGAGGTTAACCGCCAGTGTGATGCAAAAGACTTCAGAGTTCGGGAGTTAAGAATCTTTATGAAACGAACTGTACTGAGAGAGCTTTGCTGTGCAGTGAAGATGAAGGACACTAACCTGAATGCTCAGGCTATAGCGGACCTATGGAGTTGGAAGCTTAACATGAAGGGTTGATATCACCATGGCTGTTTTTAGTTTGATCTCAAAATGACCTGCAGACATGCATAAAAGTTAATTGTGGTACATTTTGTGATGATCCAACAAATATTCAAACAAACGAAATATTCAAATAGAGGGTAGAGGAGACTGCTAGGAAACATGAAATGTGAATAACTGGTCATATTCATTGTTCAACATAAAATCAGTGCACTCGGAATAAACCAGTAGTCTTCAGAAGTCAAAGAATTTCAGGTTCTTTAGCAGGACTATTTCAAACATATTGGGGTTCTGAAATTTAATATGCACTGGAGGGAAAAAAATGAAACTATTAAAACAAACACTGGATGCTATAGTCTACTAGACACCTTCAGTTTATAACTTAATTTGCAAAAGTTTAGAAAGTTGCTTTTTCTGTACACATTTTATCCCATTTCAAGTTGGATCTAAAAAAAAAATTGCCTAAAATACTTTTTGTGCTAAATGGTTTACAAATGAATCCCCCATTGGATTTGCCCTGATTGGTGATTCACATTAGTTAAACTATCAAACTAAGATGTAATAAACTCGTTGTAGGCAGACTGTTTCATTTATTCTCATGGTTAAATTATGAAAAAAGGGAAATGTCTTAGTTATTTGGCAGTAAAATGGTGTGAATATTGTACTATGGTGAACCTAAATTGCAGTGCACTGAAGATACTGATGCACGATATATCCCTCAACACTAGTCAACAAGTTTCTCATTCCTTTTCATTCTGTAGATGCTTTAGTATCTATACGTACTGCTGAAAAGTTAAGTGTAATGTCTTAAAGCAGTTATTATAACTAAAAACTATTTATTCCGTAAAACCAAAGCATACATTGCATGTTATACTGATGGATTGCTGTATGTGTCAGTCCACTGATGCTGCCCCCTCCATATCTTATCTTAATGTGTATTTGCTTATATTAGTCATGTTGTAGGGACATAACCCTGTTTACAGAGTCACATTGTGGTGATTTACCTCCCTTTTTAGGAAAAAAACTGACAAAAGCCCTCTTTTTGCAAGCCAATGCTGTGTAGGGTGAGTTTCAGGGGTTAGGCAAGTATTGATGAGGGCTTATATTAGTAAGTATGTATCCAGGAAATTAATGTCAGCGAATGTATTTTCTTCTGAAATGACAGAAAACAGCGATGTGTGTGTTGAAGTGTGTGCACTCCTGCTCCGTGGATGTGTGTGTCCGTGCTCCCTCCATGAGAACCGGCCCTCTGGCCTTCCAGCTGAGTTCACAGATCCAAAGTCGAGTTAATCTGGTTTTACCTTTAGCCCCAAAAACAACACAGGAATAATCCTGGAACAGCTGTAATCAACCATGAACCCACTGATGGCTGCATGCTAGCTGAGGTCAGGGAGCACAACAGGAAGAGACCTAGAGATTACTCTGGGACATTGAACTAATAGTCATAAATTATGTGGATGCAGCCTATGGTCTGTCATGTTGATACAAGATGGATCTCCACAATGGAGGTGCAGAGTTTGTGGCAGGTTCAGTTTTTCTTTTGCTTAATTTTTATGAACTCCTATGCTCAACACACATTTGCTGATATTGTTAAGTAAATATCTAATTTGATCCCACACTTCATGGATGTTTTTACTTGCAAACTGCTCTTCTGTTTACTCATATTCCCTGTGATGTCCTATGTCATTTTACAAATTACAAGTGTGCGGGTGTTTTTGGCAACAGGTCAAGGAATCTCTCTGGTTGATAGTGTCTGTCTGAAGTGAAGCAGTTTGGACCACTGTCATTGAATCTCTGTCTCAACACACTCAGAACAATTATATAAGGAGGCTTGGGACACTGAGAGGCAGAAAGAGAGATGAGGGCAGGAGCGAGAGAAAGAGGGGAGCGAGTACAAACAGATGAATAAATGAGTTAAGTGGAGAGAAGGGAATTTGTGCTTTCACCCTCCCACCCCCTTTCCTGTTGGACAGTTGAGTGTATGCTATAAGTGCTCCCCCCCACCCCCCCTCGTCTCGCTTCACTGCGTCTCCGCTCATCTCCCATTAGATTGCTCTGTGGCATTAAATATGTAAAATTAGCATTTTAAGTAGAACACATTTCTGTGTCGCGCCCCACTCTCCCCACTCCTCCCCTCTGCCTGCTGCCCAGCCCTGAGCGCATCAGCCACACAAACTCATGCATGCATATGATATGCATTTGGTCATCTCCATGGCAACACGGGTGGGGGAGGGGTGTGCGAAGATGGGAAGATGAAAAGGTGTTGTCATTGAAAGTAGATCAGATTGTATTTATTTTTTATTTAGTGAGTTTATTCAGGGAGTAAGTCATACCAGCACTCTGTTAATGTGAAGAAATGTGTGTGTGTATATATATATATATATATATATATATATATATATATATATATATATACACACACTATATTGCCAAAAGTATTCACTCACCTATCCAAATAATCAGATGTTCCAATCACTTCCAAGGCTACAGGTGTATAAAATCAAGCACCTAGGCATGCAGACTGCTTTTACAAACATTTGTGAAAGAATGGGTCGCTCTCAGGAGCTCAGTGAATTCCAGCGTGGAAATGTGCAACAAATCCAGTTGTGACATTTCCTCGCTCCTAAATATTCCACAGTCAACTGTCAGCTGTACTATTAGAAAGTGGAAGTGTGTGGGAATGACAGCAACTCAGCCACCAAGTGGTAGGCCACGTAAACTGATGGAGCGGGGTCAGCGGATGCTGAGGTGCATAGTGCCAAGAGGTCACCAACTTTCTGCAGAGTCAATCGCTACAGACCTTCAAACTTCATGTGCCCTTCAGATTAGCTCAAGAACAGTAAGCAGAGAGCTTCATGGAATGGGTTTCCATGGCCGAGCAGCTGCATCCAAGCCATACATCACTAAGTGCAATGCAAAGCGTCGGATGCAGTGGTGTAAAGCAGGCCGCCACTGGACTCTAGAGCAGCGGAGACGCCTTCTCTGGAGTGACGAATCGAGCTTCTCCATCTGGCAATCTGATGGACGAGTCTGGGTTTGGCGGTTGCCAGGAGAACCATACTTGTCGGACTGCATTGTGCCAAGTAGGATAGGATAGAATAGGATATACTTTATTGTCCCCATAGGGAAATTTGTCTTGAACTTGTGCTGAAGTGCCTTAAAAAGAAAAAAAAAAGTAATGCTTATTCCATACATCATACATCACATAGAATATAAAAGTTATCAAACATACAACACCATAGTGATTCTCAGGCGTCCCCAAGTGTAAAGTTTGGTGGAGGGAGGATTATGGTGTGGGCTTGTTTTTCAGGAGCTGGGCTTGGCCCTTAGTTCCAGTGAAAGGAACTCTGAATGCTTCAGCATACCAAGACATTTTGGACAATTCCATGCTCCCAACTTTGTGGGAACAGTTTGGAGCTGGTCTCTTCCTCTTCCAACATGACTGTGCACCAGTGCACAAAGCAAGGTCCATAAAGACATGGATGACAGAGTCTGGTGTGGATGAACTTGACTGGCCTGCACAGAGTCCTGACCTCAATAGAACACCTTTGGGATGAATTAGAGCAGAGAATGAGAGCCAGACCTTCTGGTCCAACATCAGTGTGTGACCTCACAAATGCGCTTCTGGAAGAATGGTCAAAAATTCCCATAAACACACTCCTAAACCTTGTGGACAGCCTTCCCAAAAGAGTTGAAGCTGTTGTAGCTGCAAAGGGTGGACCGACATTATATTGAACCCTATGGATTAGGAATGGGATGTCACTTAGGTTCATATGCGAGTCAAGGCAGGTGAGCGAATACTTTTGGCAATATAGTATATGTATGTGTACAGGTGTACTTTGACTTCCCTTGCTGTTCTCTGTGTAAATGTTTTATTGTAATCTTCTGTTAAAAGTATTTAAATTTCCTGTGGAGGACAATATTTTGAGATTCAGAGAATTCCTCCCCTTTGCAGTATTGTTGTCTGTTAAGACACACACGTAGTTATGGATAGAAGCGGTACAAATGGTCATATGCACTCACAGACACACACGCAACATGATCCATTAACTTTTGCCTTCACAATTCTGAGTCAAAAGGGCTGAAAAATGAAATGGCAAACGGTGTCTGTGGAGACAGCTGGCCTTTGATACCCCCACACCCCAAGTCCACCTCTCATTCTATAACACCTAGTCCAACTACACTGTACACTGTGACATCGACTTCCTTCTGGCTATAAGTGCATTTAGTGCCTGTGGGTCACATTGCATTATACTGTGTATGTCAGACAATATAGAACATTAAAGGACAAATGACTGCAACTACAACAAGAGATGTATAACAGAGAAAAGCAATTTATCTTCACATTCGAAAGGCTGAAACTACAATTTAACTGATTTGCTAATCAATTACTTGTCTATTTGTTTAAGAAATAATGTTGGGGAAAATACCAAGTTTGCAGATTTGTATGTAGAATACACAGTACCATTACACATATTCCACTTTATATCCAACCATGGCAGTTAGATTAATGTTTGGATGAATAAATAGACGTTTTAGTATCATTCTGGCAGCTGCTCCTTAAAATTACCTGGGGCAGATGTATAAATTATGCATATCCACAAAAATACACATTAGCAATAAAGAAATTATGTTTACAGAGGAATTGGTACTGTGTCGTGAAAGTATGTGGACTTTCATGTGTACATTCCGCTATGCATACACTGTATTTTATGAGTTGGATGTAGCTAAATGAAAAAGAAGACAGAAAACATTTGCATGCATCGAGATGAGCACTGTTATTAAAATTGATAATCAACATAAATACACTAGCTTACTAGCCTTACTACACAATCCAAATCGTCAGCAAAACTTGAAGTTATCAGTGTGGCAAGTTTGTTAGCTGGAGGTATTGTTGTTATTTTCTGTAGTCAAGTAGATTCTGAAAACAGTAACACACAGTTAGCAGAAGGGGAGGAGAAAACCACCTGAAATGTGCGTCCAATGACTTATACCTGTCAGAATACCTATCTACAGAGCTAGGAATATTTATGAACACCAGAGTTTTTTCAGTGCACATTCAGATTTGACAGAAACTGTATTGGCTGAGAATCGCTCACTCTACCTAACTTTAATTTGTTCAGTGGTGAAGACTGTGTTTACATTGTACTTTCTGCTGAAGTTTTCATCATTTAACAGTTCTGCCACAGAGCCACTTTGATCGCTTACTATTTTACACATAGTGATGTATTGCTCTTTTATGATATGTTTTATAGCTTATAGCTCAGATCTTTTTCCTATTTTTTAGCCCTTATATATAACAGTGACCACCGAACAACAGTTTTACCTATATTTATTACTTATTTATATCGCACTAAGCCACTTTGCTTGCTCACTTTTTTCTTTTTTGCATGCAGAGATGTCTAGTTGTTTAATGATGCTTGTTCAGTCTTAATGATATGTGTATATATACCTTATGTGTTGAACTGAGATGATGATAAACTTGACTTGATATCCTGGCCGCTCTTTATGTGCATAAATGTGGTGGAACAAAATATGCTGCTGCAGCCCAACTACAAGGCAGAACTCCTGTCAAACTGTCGCTGAAATAAATAGAGGCGGCAACTTCATGCTGCTTAGTGTGTAGAAACCTGAAAGGAAAAAGCTGTAGGAGAGTGAGAGGTGGTTGTGAAGTAATTTTATGCACTTTTTGTATGTCCTTTACACCCACACACAGACGTACACACTGACCATATGTTTCTGTTTTATCCTGTACATGTGTGTTTGTGTGCGTGATGGCCTCCAGCTTGGCTCTCTTTCTCTGTGCGTCTATATGGGAAACAGCCGCTGCAGACGAGATCATTAAAGCCTCATTCATTAGAGTCATCATTTAACTTGAGATCTGCCCTCTGTCCAGCTCAACACCACTCCTAAGACCTCCGCTGTCCCCCCACTCAAACATTGACACTCACAGCCCTCATGCACACATAGTCTATAGTCCACAACTTTCCATTTAATCGCTGTGTGTTTGTGTCTTTATGATGCATTTCTCTATTTTTCGCATTTCTTTAATGCTGTCATGTCTCTCTTGAAATCTCAAAAATAGCAAATGAAACTAACTTTTATTCCACCACCCAAAAAAACACCCTCAAAATAAACTTTGGCAGGCCTTTCCGTCCTGAGCACCCACATAATCAATCATAACCGGTGCGTACAAATTCATCAGCCTGGATCCATTTTGCCGTAGTTAGAGATCAAAAGGTTGCCAGTTGACTATAGGAAGTCCAGGTACTAACCCAGACTAATTTATCTAACATGGGAGAGATTTAGCCCCCTGAGGAGACGGGGACATGGTTTTTCTCCATCACGTTGAATATCCTCGATGGGGCTCGAGGGCACTTGGTCTTGCCGCAGCATATCCTGTACGCCGTTTAACATTCCATTGATCAGATTAATTGCAGTTGATTGTGTCCTGTGTGAGGAAGCCTGTAGAAAGTACACATTTAGCAGAAATTATTTATAAGATGCATCAGGCGCAACACAACACACGTTTTCGTCTTTTGTGGGCCTTTGGTTAGATTCCTTGTTATGCAAGAAGAATAAGGTGAAACCCAATTGTGATTAATGGTTTCTGTTGTGCAGATTGAAAATTTAATCATTTCCTTTAATTGTGTAAAGTCTGATTCGGGAACATGACCGGCCACTGTTTACTTTATCCCAGATCTTGGCCAAAAAATAAACAGCCTCACTTTCTTTATTTCTCTATTTTTCCTGTTAGTTTGCCAAACTCTTGAAAGCTGCTCATTGAGTTTGTCATTTTGTGGGTCTTTTAACTTTCTCTCTCTCTCACACACACGCGCACACACACACACACACACACACACACACACACACACACACACACACACACACAGAGTCAGACTCTACATTTCTCTGCAATTATGAATAATTGTGACCGCTGAAATTTGCGTGAGCCTGGAATCCCCTGGTTCTCCTCACTGCTCGAGGGGGCAGTCACCTCTGTCACATTGGTTTCAAGTGTGTGTGCATGTTCCCGCACGTGCACGCACATTTCACACGTTCAATGAAAGGGCAACATTCAGGAAGTAGCAGCGCTTTGAAGACAGCAATTCATGTTTCCAAGCGTGGAGCACTTATTGGAGGTCAGACTGAGGGTCTATTAGGGCTCTCATATTCATTACGGAGGTTGAGAGGCGAGAGATCCAGGGAACAGCAATACCCCCTAGTTACCATAACCTCTGGACTCAGGATGTTTTTCTGTTGGTTTTTGCTTGTTAACTCCTAAGGCCCTGAAAGAGGACTCGGTGATTACAGGCAATAGTTTTTTAGGTTATGTTGGGTAAGTTCCTCCTTTTCTCAGCTAGAGGCCAAATTGGTGTTCATGAGAAGCCATTACTTTAAATATTCATCACTGCGGTATGTTTTCAGGTTGCGATTTCTATATGAAACCAATAATAGAGAGTGGTTTGGTATTTTAGAAACAAAAGAGAGCCCCAGGCTGAGAACATTTGAAAGACGGTGGTGAAAATCATAGTGATGATTATCATGATTATTGTCCAGACATGGAGGGGAAAGGCAATTTCAATTCATTGCCTGAGGATTAATGCCAGTGAGTATTTCCTCAGTGTGGTTTGTGTGATTGGGAATGCTTTAAGCCTTGTACCATTACCATGCTGCAAAATATAGCTTTTCTGTCTCTGTTACGTGCTGGAGAACATGCCAAAACATACAACGCTCAATCTCTCATGGCCGTAGAAACTAAAGTATATTCAGCAGATCAAACACACACACACCTCCTGAGCCCCGTTAGGGATGATATTCTACACCACAGGCCAAAGCGCATATCCTCACTGATGCAATATAGCCTCGAAACCCTTGTCATGCACACTACCTGGACCTGTGTGTGTTAAGCAGACACGTCAGTTTAGACTAAGGTGATCGGCCAGCTCTGGCTCGGCTCGGGCCCCGTGGGGGTATCCCAGTGTCCCACTGTCCCGGTGTGGGAAAGCAGAGTGTTGGATGGGGTATCCCATAGCGCCTGCCTGGCTCCTGGGCAGCAGACAGCTAAATCAGTCACAGATTGGATTATGAACAGCGAGTTATGAATACATCTTTCTTAGATTGCACACACAGGAAAACACAAGCAGTTGTGAATGTGCCGAGGCCATTTATTACGACTCCAATTACCACCTAGACATAACATGCACACTAGCACCCAGATTTAGACCAAGTAACAGCCCTTTCTCGGGACCTTACCTATTTTTTTTTAATTTCTGTGTTTGCCCTCCATTCACTCCCTCTCCTTGGAAATTTCCTCACCCACTTTCTCTCTCTCCTTTTCTCCCCCTTTGTCCTTCTTCCCCCTCTCTTTTTCTGCTTTCTTCTCAACCCTCGGGTCATAGACTCGATTTCAAAGTGTTGATCCTCATCTGAAATCTATTGCAATCAGTGCAGCGCTGGACATAAAATACAGGCCCGTGAGATCTGATCTGTGTGTGTGTCCATGCCTGTTTGTGTTCAGATGGCTTTTTGTTACAGTTTCAGTCCAAAATAATCAATGAAACACCTGGTAGAGCGGTTGTGAAACATGTAAGATGATGCTTTTTTTTTTTTTTTTTTTAACAATTGTGTGCTATTGGTGTTGTGTTTATCGAATATGCTATTCTGTCCTCTAATGTAATACAGTATTGTATACAAGAAAAGCTGCTGTGTTAAGAGAACACAACACAGAACAGAAGCTACAATCTTATGCCTTCGAAGGAGTTTCGTTTTTAAAAATTATTTTAACCTATGTGCACCTAAATCTTACAATTATATTTGTACAGATTTGCGCAGGAGAAACACATTTGTCTATGGTGAGAGCAATGACTTATTATCAAATGTATGAGGCACCCTTACCTAGAACCATTTTATAGATAAAACAGCTATGCATGGTACTCACATCCATTTAAACGTGGACTAATAAAAATTAAGAACACCTGCCGGTATGACATGATAAAATTCAATAGCAAAATGCACTACAACCTCGAAAGTACCCTTGGATTTAAATCAACACTTCACTACAACAGTTTGAACAAAACCTGGACATATTAACCTTTATAAAGGCAGAATTTATTGAAGGATTGTTGCATTAGACTGCATTATTTTTGGCAAAGGTCTATCTGTAATACACTGACAACTAAATGTAATTAGCCACTGCATTGATTTTACAGTGTGTATGTGTCATTTTGTGTCACAAGTATATACATTAAATGCATATTTTTGTTGGCTATAGTGAACTACACCACACTCATACTAAGATTGTTAACACCAATTACATTAACTTCTGTTTAGATCTTATAGAATGATTTAAACACATTTGTTTTAAAAAACTTGTTTATCAATTAATTTATTTACAAGCCTTCCAAAATTGTAAACAAGAATTTAACAACATGATTGGAATAGAAAGAAAAAAAATAAATGAATGCTGCAGTTTTGAATTTGGAATATTGCTCAAAACCCTTCTCAAAACTCAAGAGGTTTAAAAGTTAAATAAAAGAGCCATTGTTGGGTGGATTATTTCTCAGTGGGGCCATTTCGACTGTCATCAGCTCTCGGTTAGACCTTTTTTGGTCATTATTTAGATTATAGTAATTTATACATATATCGTGTGTTTGTGTTTAGTGTGTTTAAATGTGGCTTTGGCAGGTATGTATGGCTTCACTTGTGTGCGTGCTCTTCGTCTGCTGGGTTTCTGATCCCTCATGCGAGGTTTTGAGTATCCGTCCTGATCACCAGGAGCTGATAAGATGAGTGTAGTTGTTGTCTTTCATCACCCTGGATGAAACATTCCTTTCTAATAGTTTGGATCAGCCTCACAGGCCTTACACAGGTAAGATGAAGACACAGAGCAAAGTTACCTCTGTATTCACTGGCTGAACAAGTTTATATTGTGAATATATTTGTGTGTGGAGTTAAACTGTGTATTTTTAAAAAGAAAAAATAAACTTATATATTGATTTTTTTTATATACAGCAGCATTCTTGAGCAGTAGTATTTATTTTCTTTAATCACAGAGGTAGAAAATTCCCCTCAAGTGCACTTTTTGCATAAAGCATCACACATTTATCACCCACCATGCAATTTATGCTCCTTTTTTAGTCTCTTATTCCTTGTCAGAAAAGTAATATTGAGTCCAAGACGTGACACTTATATTCAACATCAGCTGTCTTGTGGTTCTAAAAGCACAAGCCGGAGCTCTTTGTTGTCTTTGTCCACGTCCGCTCGGCTCGTGTGCCAGCCAAGTTTTGAAAAATCTGAAGCAGTTATCTACATTGTTAACAACATTTAATCAAAGCTCAATCAAAATAGCTACCTGTTTTCCCCCGTCCCTAGCCGGGGGTAAAGTATGTCTGACGGAGGACTTCTCGTCTCTATCTGCTGACAGACAACAAAAGAGAGGGCTCTGTATGTTCTTATCTTCATCTAACCCTCCTGTCAAGTCAGCCTACACATGAAAGAGAGACAAGAAACACCCCCTAAACTAAACTGTGCAATACTTTGTAGGCTGTAGGAACTGAATAATAATGATAATGGTAACCTTATTTTAAATCTGAGGTTATGCATGTTTTGCTGAAGAGTATTTGGCTTTTTTTTTTTTAAATTTCAGCTCTAAGTTCTTCAAGGCTTTAGTTTTTGACAACCAGTTTTTATGTTTTTATTTCCATCTAATTCACTCGAGCACAAACAATAAATGCG
The DNA here is from genome assembly GCF_022539595.1 of Amphiprion ocellaris. Classification (NCBI taxonomy): domain Eukaryota; kingdom Metazoa; phylum Chordata; class Actinopteri; family Pomacentridae; genus Amphiprion; species Amphiprion ocellaris. The sequence goes on along the minus strand of NC_072769.1, from coordinate 30,796,611 downwards.
ATGGGCTTCGCCGCAGATAGAGTTACCCATAAGGGAACGGTCAGACTTACAGCTCGAGTTCCCAGCCCATATGCTGACCACTCCAAGTATCAATCACTGCATCTAAATGACTTAAAAGAACCATATTGATTACCAATACAGCATCATAAATCAAGACGTGGGGCACACACTTTTTCCCTCACACATACACGGACTTCACTAGATCATAACAATAAATCTCGAGGACACAGCACAGGGAGATCCAGATGAAGTCAGCCAGTCTGTAACCTGATAGACAATTACAGATGGAGAGAATCAAAGTGGAAATGTGCGATGAATAAAGCTGAATAATGGAGCAATGCTCAGGGAAAGGTTATTTTGGTTTGTTGCAATTAAAACAAAGTCTGTTTCCCCACAACAGTCCCACATCAAGTGTATGTTTTTATTTTTATCTAGTGAACAAAGCGATGGGTTGTCTCCTCTGTGCATTCCCACTCTGTAATGGGACACATGTTCCTCTGCTGCTTCGCCAGAGGGCATACATGGAAACTCTGCAGCAATAAGAGCATTTCATCCTCGAAATGTGTTTTATTCGCTTATTTATTTATCTCTACAACACCCTTGCAATATTGATTGGATCAAGAAGATGCCACAGCATTTTGTTTTAAAAGCTTTTTAGAGATCTGAAGACCTGATCGCTTCAGGTGAAATTCAGACTGTATTTAAGATGGCAATGCATTTAGTTTTCTTCCTTTTTTTTCTATTCATGGCGTGTGTACTATTTATGTTGGTTTTGTGCTTTGCGTGTGTTTTTTAGCTGGAATTTCTTTCTTTCTCCCTGTGTTTTTTTTCCACCCTCTGGTTTGTTGTGTAAGTACAGGCAGCCCACTTCTAAAACAACAAACACGACAAGCTCCGTGCAATAAAAGTATCCCATCTAATATTTATCAATAGAACTCTACCTAGACTCAGTGAATTGAGTTGTGTTCCGCCACTCAATTTAGTGTGAAGATGGAGAGAGTGCTGCATGCTGATGATATTTTTAGGCAGTCAAACTTGTCCAGTGTGCTCACAAGAAAATGGAAAAGTGAAGCAGAGATTTTACTTGTTCTCTTGGGGTCGACATTCTCAATGAGAGTTATTTACAAACCACACCAGAAATTATATAGCTGGTGTTATTCTATATTTTTATTATCCACAAATCCTACAATATGATCAAAGCCAGCAATGCAGTTATTTTATCTTTTAATACTTTCCAACTATCTTTGTGACATTCTGCCTCAAGCCCACTTGTTCCTAAGGGTGAAAATTTTAAGAACTGATCGCAAACATATAGTTATGTGTAATTTTTTGTTGTTTAAAAACTAAATGATTTCATTTACAAGTTGGACTCTGAATTTTTCTTTTTTTAGCAAATGTTACTGAGACAGGAGTAATGCATTTGTGCATCCCCTAATTTGAGCCCTGGAATAATACACACTTGGTAGTGTTCATGGGATTGATTTGAGTGATCATATTAAGCGTAACAAAGGAAGGTGTCACCCAGTGCAACAGTGCCACTGTTCGTAATGGAAGTTGTGGCATATATGGTGTAAAATATGTCAAAGTTTGCTAACTCAGCCATTTTTTTGGTTTTGGATCACGATTTTGAGTTCGTCATGCAGATTTGTTGAAAAAAAATTTTTAAGTGGTCAGTCAGAAAAAAGGTCTAGTCAATGAAAAAAAGTTGTCCAGTTCTGCTCATTGATGTTAGACATACACACATGCATCAACGTTACACTTGAAATTGCTTAATATTTAAATAAATGAATTCCAAGTTGTGTTGTTTTATCTATTAAAAACAGCTGCATAGTTGGCCATTGTGTTTATCGTCAGTCTGTTGCTATGAGAAATTACATGGGCTGTTGTAGAGAAAACAAATTATCACTTTGTTGTCGTTTTTATGAACAGCAAATAGCCTCCCCGTTTTAGACAAACCCAACAGTCTTTGTGGCATTCTGCTTCAAGCCCACTTGCTAGTAAGGGTGGAAATTTCTACTATCTGCTCTATGATAACTTGGAATGTAATTAATTATTGTTTGACTACCTTTTTATCTTCCTATACATCTCTGTGGGGCCTGTTTTTATTTTCTACTCATGAATTTACACTGATGAGCCAAATTATTTGACCACTCAGAGAAGAAGCAAGTAATGTTGATTATCTCATAGCAGCCTCACGCCAAAGTCTGGGATATTTGAAGCAAAAATGAACAGTTGGATGATCAAGTGTAAAGATTTAAGCAGCGTTGACAAATCAGTAGGGTCTAATGACTTTCCAAGCATTTCATAAACGACTAGGCTTGTGGGGCATTAACAACGTACCGACAGTGGCCTGAAGAGGGACAAACCAACCACTGGGTGATGTGTGAAACACTACTCTGCCTTACAACTTGCACATTTCAGAAGATCTGTTTCTAATGTCTTTGTTCCAGATACCGCACGAGGCTGTTAGAGGTCTCGTAATGTCAGTGCCTCGGCAGGAGCTGTTTTTGCGGTACAAAAAGGACCAAAAGCCCGTTAGGCAGGAGTGGTCACAATGTTTTGGCTCATCAGGGTATTTCCTCAATCTAAAATGCACCTTTGTCTGACAAGTCTATCTTGTTGGCACTCACTCTGGGTAATAGTTACTCACTCAATCCTCGCCCTGTCAGTGGGGATGAGAGGATTTGGCGGCACTTTTCTTCAGGCGAGCAGCACTAGTCTCATTAAATTTACATGAAATTAAAACACACGCACGCACATGCTCTCACACACACATAGCTCCACATTTGTAGAGCTTAGAATTGTGCACTTGTATTTGCATTCTTGTTTTTGTGCCATGCAACAACAAATATCAGTTTCTGTAAAATTCACTAAGCTCTAATTTCACTGTCGTCATTTTAATATATCATGTGAGAGTGGAGAGTATTTCCAAGTTCTAGACTGATGACTGTATGAAGCTTATCAACTCTTACCAAAACTGTGTCCGTTTCTCTTGTTCCTTTCTCTTAGTTTTCCTCCATCTGGTCTCTTTTACATCTGATGTCAACCCCCTCACTGTTCCTCCTCTCTCTCTCTTTGGTTATACAGTCCAGGTCACTGCTCTCCCATGTGGAAATGTGAGAGTCACTCCTCCAGCTCTCTTAGTGCTCTGAGAGGCTGTAAGCGACAGTAGTTAAGGCCTGTTTCGATTTAGGTGGTTTTAACTATAAAAAGCATTGTTCATGATAGCTCAGACAATAGATTAGGTCCTGATGAGGAGCCTGAGGTCAGTTATTATAAAACATGTCTATTTAGCCTTGACATGTTGATTTGCACTGTAGTGTTTAGTGTTTGTTTGCTATGGCTGATATTGAGTCAGGTTTGATCTGCTTGTTAAGTTGCTGTTGTACTGCTGTAGTTTTCTCCGATCCTGCAATAATTACTTTGTTTTGTTGTGTTTTATGTCTGTCTTAAGAATCTATGTATATTGCAGCCCAGATTGAAAATAAATTTGTTTGCTTCACTAAGAATGGAGTGATAAAAGATTAATCTGACTTTTCTCAGGGAAACATCATGAATAGTTCAGAGACTTTATGATGTCTGTAACACAGAAGTCAACTAGGGCGTGGGAGAGGGGGGAAGTGTGAGAATGGGTCTCAGAAACCTGCTCCTGTGTTGTGAAAACACAGAAATACATCATGGTGGATGGTCAGAGAGTCACTGCTGAAGAAAGAATGAAAGAAACAAAAAATTAGGCTTGAGTAGCTTTTTTTTCTTTCCAAGAATTTTTCTATATGTTGGTCATATTTTCCACTTTAGTTTTGCATTTTAGTAGGTTCACATTTGTTTGTTTGTATTAAACATAACTACAACTAAGCCTAATGGAAATGCAATTTGATTTTGCAAGTATTTGGTTACTGGACAAGTTAAAAATTTGGACCTCATGATGGCCTAGATGAAAAGTTTGAATATCACTAAATAAATCCTCTGGGGTATATGAATTTTTCTACAATATTTTTGGCATTCAATGAGATAGTTTTCAAGACATGTTACTAAAAATCAAAAATGTCAACCTGCTTCTAACGCTATAGAAAAAGTCAGGGATCCCCAAAGTCAGCAGGCTTCATCCTCTGGGGACCACGACTTTCTGTACAAAATGCCACAGCAGTCCATGCACTAGTTCTAGAGATATTCTAAAGTGAACCAGAGTTTCAAGCAACAGATGAACGGATTCACAGAACCATGCTGTTAACATCACTAAAATTGTGAGGTGTTGTCATCTTACATTGTTAAAAGAATAGCAAGGGATTTGGTGCACATCATTGAAATAACAAAAGCTGGTTGCAGCATATGCCAGTAAAAAAATGCCATAAACTATTAGGATTTACCACATGGTAGAAGTGAATGAATTTATGTTTATTAGCGCCATAAGCTACCAGAACAGCAGCTACAAAAAAAACCAAAACAACGATACTAGTCAGAACTGACAAATGGCATGGTTTATCCAGTGATGAGCTGCTTTCTGTTGTACCACTACAGTTCAGGCCTGTATGCCCACCATATTTCACCATCTCAGTGAGCATTAACTTAGACTTTGGCAGACATGATTGCAAAAATCTTGGTGAATAGTGGGTACTTCTTGTACCTAATGTTATATAAAGAGATATACTAAGTATACACATCTACATTTATCAGTAACCACATATAAAGGCTCACACAGATTACAGAGTGAGATTGTACGAAGACCTGTAGTCCATTCTGTGCTCCAATTTAAGCATCTGATCTGAGCAGAGCAGACAAGCGAGAGCAGCGTGCCCTAGAGTCATGTAAAATGCAAAGGAATATACTACTCTATTAAAACCTCCTCATAGCACAGACAGGCTACACACCCACACATTTTACACAGACTCACATACACATTGCTGTGTTTGTATACACAAGAGCAATGCTCTTAAACTTACTGTTTCATCTGCGGCATCATAATGTCCAGGCACCAGCAGTTCTTTCTTATGAATGGAATGCATTCGCACTAACTGTCTGTAGGCTCAAACGTAGTAGTAGGAAATATTATAGAGACATGCTTTATATGACACAGTTGGTTAATCAGATCAGGGGTGTTGTATGGTTGTTTATTTCCGATTACCATAAAGGCAAATCTGTTTCCTCGACCATCAGAAAATTGACCCAGATTTCTAAGCTGTGGTTTGTTAACAATCTTCCTGGCACCTCCTCATCCCAACTTGTCACCTGGTATCTCTTCCACAACACTTTTGAGTGCACTCCTAAGTGTACTTAACTCTAGCAAGTCCACATGTTCTTGTTACATTATTTAACCCTCCCAACAGACTATCAACTTTTTATTTCACCCGCTTCCTGAAGTTGGCTCTTTCAAATATTCCCCAGCACTCATCTAAGCCCCCTAACCCCAAATGACACCTTAAAACACTTGAGTTTGAAACTGTCCCCCGAACACTGTACAAAATATTTACTTTCAGGAGGGATTATTTTTTCTGTCTTGACAACAAGCAGGCTTTATACTTCTTAAGTAGTGGAAGTGCTGGCAGTAACGCAGCTCTGTAAAGGGAGATCTCAGATGACGTGTTCTTTTATCATTGTGGGAAGTGCTGGGAGACTCTTTCATGAGACATGCACATTATTATTGATAGACAATCTCAATGCTGCGGGGCAAAAGTAGTTAATGCCGACTTCGGTCTCGTGTTCATCTCTTTTCTGTCCATTTAATTGGAGTGCAGTGTTGTGATGAACGTGGCATTTCAGTTGCCTTGGTGAGCGCAGAGGTTAACCAGGGTTACTTTAGTGCTTTCTAGTGTTTCACAGATCAGTAGAGGCTTGATTTAAAAAGCAAATTCACACCAACCTATCTGGTTACATGCATCATAAAAGCATAATTGTGCATATAGAGTGCAAGATTTTAGAATGCCTCTAACTTATGTTGAGGCTACGTTTCAGACTCAACTTAAAGTTCATTAAATGCAGAGGTTTTTCCTCATTAATCTACACAGAAAACTGATTTGGGAGTGTTTTCTTAATTATTAAAAATCAAACACTAAAATAATCCCATTTACATAAGTATTTAAACCCTTTCGTCACCTTTTGCAGCAATAGCTGCCTTAAATCTTTTTGGGAATCATCCTCCAAGCTCTATACACCTTTCATTTAGCACTCTCTCCCATTCTTCACATACGTCACATACACCTCTGTATGTGTACAAACACAGTGACACAAAATATCTTGACGCTGATCTCAGGTAACAATATAAAAGGGAAACATGAATCTCAGAGCTCTCCCAAGACCTCGCTGCGACTATTTTTGGACTCTGCGCTCATCTCGGCTCATCTCTTCCGACTCTCTTACAGTTCCCCTCTCATGCTTCTCTAAAATGCTTGCTCACTCCGAGCCACTTGTTTATCAGTCTAATGTTTGTTCTTGTCAGGCACAATATGTTCTCTCTCAGCAGCAGTCTACTCCGTTATTCTTCTTCTAGCCCCTGGGCTGTTCTTAGTCAGTCCGTGTCCCCAAACACCCCTCTGCTGACCAATGGAGGGCTTTAACTATTTATGGCTTTTAGGTGTAGGCTTCATACAAGCAAATTAGGTAATGGGAGTGTATAGGCCATTTCAGGGGAAACCAAGTGTTAAGGTATTTTGTACATGCTAAGTGGAGCGAGGGGGGTTTTGTGCTATCACGGAGGAATTCTGAAGTTATTTTAAATGCAGAAGCATTTCTGTACAACATCATTCCATCATGAGTTGTGCAGTTATACTCAGGTTAAGGCTGACCCAGGATATAAAGAACTGATATCATCCTGTAAGCAATCGCTGAATGAATCTTAGTGTGAAGCAGCACAAATGCAACTTGCTTAGAAGCTTCTGGACCAAAACAAATTTTCCTTTTTTCATTGCTGTTCACTTGAGATGAGATTTCACACCATTAGCCCCCCACCCACCTCACACCACCCATGGACCATAAATATTTCAACCTCTCAATCTATATTCATTATAAAACACATGCCCAATGCAATATGTGGTTGTGAGGACACAGGGCTTTTATTTATTCATCTTATTTATTTATATTTCTTTCCTGAGGGCGAGACGTTGGGTTCTCTCCATCTGTGCTGATTGCCGGCTATTACAGAGCACTTAGAGCCTCCTCTGAACTGGCCAGAGGGGAGCACAAGCCTCGAGAGATCCGCTCGCATCAGGGCTAAGAGGTGTGTGTGTGTGCTCTGTGTGTTTTTGCGAGGAGGAGATAACATAAAGTGATCACAAAAGTGTTAGTGAACATAAATATCTGGAAGGAAAGATAAAAGAGTGTAAATATGAATTAAGTTGTTTCATGTAGGATTTCTACTAGGATCTCATCAATTCCTCTGATGCTCAACAAATTAGTTTTCATACAAATTAAATGTATACTGACTGTTTGACATGTTCTCCCTACTCCCATTTTATAGCTGTCTGAGATTCAGATAAGCTTTCTCTGGTAATGTCTGAGTTACTTTATGCCAATTTTAACCTTAGAGCAAAACTTCATAATCCTTTAAGTTTTTTTTTTTATCCTTTCCACACACATGGACACAGGCATCATAGTCTTGTTTAAATAGCAAGAGTGCTAGCATGAGCTATTTTGCAAAATACTATGGGCTACACTCAAAACATGCCAGATGCAAGGAACACAATTTTCATCCCTATATCTGTGTGTGTAATGTAATAATTAGTACATGCTGCAGCCTATTGCTGTGCTTTCTGTTGTAGTCAATCCAGAGGCCACATTTATGACCAAACTAGGAAATAAGGGTTGTATTATAGGTGCAGACAAACTGCTGTCAAACACAACACATGAAGGACTAATATTTTAGCAAATTATATTTTTTTAAATTAGGATTATTTCAACTTAACTGGTACGCAAACACAACTGTGCATGAACAACAGTTGTGTTTTCTGTAATGCAGAAGGCTCCATTTAAACACTCAACATCTCCATTAGTTCTGCCGATTAACCTCCTACAAGTATTTATTCATGATTGGCAACCAGTTTTTCTTCTCTGCCAGTTGTTTCCCATATTTATTTTTGAATTGCCTAAACCAGCGAATCAACTGTTCAGCAACACCAGCAGCAAAATGTCAAAAACTGCTCCTCTGGGTTTTTCTGCTAGCTGAATTTCCTGGCTAGTTCTGCTGAAAGAGCTGTCCATCTAATTGAGAAGCCAGTGGAGCTTTGGCATTGACAGTACAGTAATGTATCCAACATTCTCAATAGCAAAAAGTGCCTGACTGAACAATTTTTATTTCATTTCATACTGTGCATTACCAGCTAATGTTGCAGTAGTTACTTTCCTAATTGTGTAATAACAACAAAAATCAGATGTTTAATTCAAAAAGTTGTAGTTGGAGCTAAACAGGTGTGCCATTTCAAGAATGTTTTGACAAAAGTGGTAGATACTATCTGTAAAACCAACCTTATGTACCATCATTGAAAGGATCACTATATCCTTGTGCCCTCAGTCCAAGTATTACTTGCCCAGTATGCTCCAGTTTTTTGTCCAAGCTCTATTCTATCCACTTGATCCTTTGAGATCTTGATGGTGGTTGGCTGATCTTTGGGGACTGGGTTTCGCTGCAGCTGTTTATTCAGCAGCATCAAGTGAAGCTGTAAATGGCGGCAGACCAGTGTCTCTCTGGTCTCCTGGGACTTACTGTGTGTTATGTCACTATAGAGGCATGCAGGTCGGCTCTGCTACAGGCACAGTACATGTTCTGCTCTGCTTAGATCTGGTTGACCGCATCCTGTGGTACAAGATCGTCAAGGTGTGTGTAGGAGGGTTGAATGACTGTGTGGAAGGTGTATGTGGCCATCTTTATGTATCTCTGGTTGTACAGTTATGTGAAAAAGCATGTGTATCCTATTAAATGTATTGCCTTTTTTGACATGTTTGGAAATATTTGGATTACTGTCGGTGCCTACAGATAAATGTGATATACCTATTGACTTACACATAAATAAGAATTTTGTACTCTTCTGTATTCATGATTTAAATTAATAAAAGATAGATCAGTCACACAGAAAAGTACAGTACACCAGCATATGTTTCACACCTTAAAATCAGGGGTTCCAGATTTGGTGACAATGATTATATTAGAACATCTTCTTTAAACCTCTGTTAATTGTGCTCTGCTCTTCTCTTTGCTAATGAAGAAAATGATACCAATATTCAAAGATTTAAAGAGCTCTTCAAGAAAAATAAAGAAAGCAAATGTCCCTGGCCAGGCATCTAAACAGATCCCCAAATCTTTAGCCCTGCAAATTCAGCAGATGTTGATACAAAAGAAAATCACCAAGAACCTAAAATTTCATAGAATCTGCAGGTAACTGTTGGTGGCAAAGTGCATGTGTCTACGATCGAGATTGCATAAATTTGACTTGTATGTGAAGCAGGGCAGAAGCCTGTACTGTTTAAAAAGAACATTAGAGTGTTGTGGTGGAAACGTTATGCTTTTGGGATGCTTCGCTGCCTCAAGAACTACACAGCCTAAAGTTGTTTATTCAGCTATGAATTCTGCATCATACCAAAGAGTGCTTGAAGATAATGTGAGACCATTTTTCTGAAAGCTTAAGCTGAACCTGAAGTGCATCATTCAAAAGGATTATGATACTAAGAACGCAACCAAATCCACAAAGGAATGGCTCGAAAGGAAGCTGTGGAGGGTATTGGAATGGCCTAGCAAAAGCTTAGGTTTGAATCACCTTGAAGTGTTGTTGCAGGATTTTAAATAGGCAGTGTATGCATGTTTACATGGAAGAGTGGTCAAAAACTTCAGCAAGCCACTGTCAAACACTGGTGAACAATCGTGTAAAATCGTTTCTGCTTAAGTGGACAATATTAGCTTGTATACCAAGGCTATACTTGTATCATTAAAGCATTACAACATAAAAACTACAGATTGGTGGAGTGACTAACAGTGATCTCATTATCATTACTGTGTAAAGTTTTGCTTTAAGACTTTGGCTCCTGGCTTTTATGTGGATGTTACTTTGACACACACATCCACCTAAACAAGCTTCACCCCCATATATCAAGAACACTCCCTGAAATCTGTAGCCTGCCCCAGCGAGACAGTGGACCATGCCAAAATGCAAAAACAGTTTGAAGAACTCGACCAAGAACTCAAAGTGTTGCCCTGGCCACCAAACTCCCCGAATCCCAATCTGATCAAGCATCCATGAGATGCACCAAAACATGCCCAACCTACAGCCACAAAAGGATCTGCTGCGTACATACATGTACATCACATACATACTAGGAACACCAATTTAGGTAAAGGTATTTTAAGTTACTTTTGTTGCCGATCAGTTTACTTTTTCCACCTAAAAATATTACATCTGTTGATATTTTTGTTAAATAATCAACTGAAAAAATATATTTCCTTTTGATGTTGTCCAACTACAACACCTTTATCTGTAGGGACTCTTAGAGAGTTGCAGATTTGCTTGTTCATCTGTGTAAAAAAGGCAACAGTATACTTTATATGTCTCATAACTGCAAATGTTTTCAAGGACAGAAAACCAATGTGAGCACTAGGATTGAACTATATGACTTTATTAATCCTGGTAATTTAACTTTAAGATATGTACAACTACCGTGGGACCCAAAGCCTAGAAACTATCAGTAACACAAGAACCTCTAATTCAGCCCGAGGGATCAAACATAGGCTTAACTGTCGTGATAATATGCAATTAAGATTAAAGCATTCAAATGAAATACAAACAGACTGTAAGTTATGCTGGTTTGTTGAGGACAGTGATAGATGGTGGTAATTTAAAGGATGCAGAGAGAGGGAAGCAGAAAAAGTTAGGATACTCTGACAACTGTATCTGTTGTTAATGGACCTATATTGACTATCAGAATGGAACCACATTGAGTATTCCATGTCTACACATAGTGGCGCTCATTCTCTGGTGTTCTGGATAAGTGTTGACACCCCCCAACCTCACTCAAATGCATCCCCCCAGACTTAAAGCATCCCTCCACTGGCCTCCTGTCCTTCTCCTTCTTCTTCCTTCTCCTCTTTCCTCTGCCTCCATCCTTCCATCGTACCTATTGATTGGCCAATAATGTGTTTTCAGTGGTAGATTAATGGCACATTATCCTGACAAGGGTGTCTGAGGGGACAGGACGTGAGGGAGCGTGTTAGAGATGATGCTCTTTAATTGATATACAGTCTGTGTGGGTTGGTGTGTGCATGTGTGTGATTTTTAAAACGTAATGAAATAGATTGCGTTTCGGTTGCAAAATGAAAAGTACTTTATTCTAATAAATAAAGAACTACTTTGCCTGTTGACATGACAAGGTGAGAAAAAGCTTGCATCACTAATATGTGACATTGTGAAACTTGAGGCACAGGAGCTTTTTCAATTTTTTTTTTAGTTTTGTTAAGGATTTTTTTAAAATTTTTTTGCAGTCTACATTGAACCAGTAATTTTTAAAGTGGCATTTAAGCTAATTCAACAAAGACAAAATGCAAAAATGTGCACACATGGATGACGGTGTTAGACAGTCTGTTGCATGTTTCATGACTTTGATCCATAGTGAAATATTTCGACAGCTACAACATGGATTGCAATTGAGTCCTGTCATTTTTTATCAGCGCTACAATGACACTGACAAAGTGACACTCAGATCAGAATGCGAAGCTATTCTTAAAATCTGAATAACTTAAAATGTAGTAATATTTCTGTTAGACTCGAGTGCACTTTGTTTTTAGTTCTAATTATGAAATGTTAACATGGTTAACTAAAAACGTAATATGTTAAATCTGCTTTACACTGCATTTTAGCTTTGTCACTGTAAGCATATTACTATGCTAAAATTACTATTTATCACAAAGCAGGTGGCTAAAGATGCAAATGGGGGACTCTCGCAAAGGTGTCAGACCATATCTGAAAATAGTTTAAGCAATTTAACACAGAAAGGAAAAAACAGCACACAAGGTGACAAAGCAGCAAATGGGATGATGCATATTGCAGTGCCATATAAATTTCACATTAGTATATATTTGTTCAATCAAGTAAATGCACAGAAATGTTATTTAATTCACACACATAGACACGAAAACTTTAGTCTACTTTATAGAGTATGGAAGTCTTTCATTTAAATTTATGTGTTTTTACTCTCACTTAGCTCGCCTTGCAATCAATTTTTGCACTCAGTCCAATTTGGTCTCATTTTCTCTCGTCCCTACACTCTCTCACCTCTTATCCACGTCTCTGTATCACTTGCTTTTATCTGATTTCATCCCCTCTGGCATCTTTCAATTTCCTCGAGCAATTTGCATTATGAAAAAGAGAGGGAGGGGAGGTGCAGAGGGGTGGTGTCTAAATAAGCAGATCAATAGGCCATCAAACAGTCTTTAAGTGTGACACACACAGACCTTATGTCTCAGATTTCCACCTCTAACTAATAGCCTTGTTGGTTACTTTACAGTGTGCTGTGTCATGTAGTTTTGGTCTTCGGTTGCCCTGCAGTGCTTTGGGACACTCCAGGGAATTCATACGCAGACTTTACAGTGTCGGCTGATGCTGGAGGGAACAACCACAAATTCTTTTCATGTGTTTTGTTTTTCAGTGTGTCGTGTTTTATCAGAATTGTTGAGGAAATGAAAGCTGTGGTTGATATGAATCTTTCTTCATTGGAAAATTTATTTCACTGAAAAAAATGTTTGTGGCAACGATAATAGGGCTGACAACCAAAGAAACTTGTTGACTGATCAGCTGGTCACGGAAGAGGAAAAAATCTGCACATTATCTTTAGATTAAATAAAGCTCCCTCTACTGCTCACCTTCTTAGCCTAAATGAATAAATAAGCATAAAAAGCTAGTATTTGAAGCATATTAAACCATGCTGACCTTTTTATTTTATACTGAAATGTTATCTTGGAGCAGACCAACATACACCTGCCTATTCAAACAGAACTTAACTCAATCTCAAAACAAGAGCTATTGAGGAATATGATGCAGACAAATTATACACCTACCATTTTTAGATGATCTGCCAAGTTTTAGTGGTTCGCTTTTGAAATGCAGGTGTTGTTTGTGAAGTTTATACTCCACTTTTTGGTAATCTGTTTTAACAAAATCAATTAGTCTGGTGAAGAAGTTAGACCTAGCAGTCTACATTAGGTTGGACCAGTTCAAAGTGTTCTCGGGTAGTTTGTCCCTCCAGCAGCCCAACATATCGGTTTAATCCTGGAAGGCTATTGATGTAGCAATGAAAGCAAGGCAGCTGATTATCTGACAAGTCACAATTTGGTCAGTTGAGAGCAGACCAACCAACCAGTTGACCACATGACCTGGAGACAGCCTTAAAATATATACACACTGGCCTGTAGATCCTAAAATAGAACTTCGGTATAAAATCTTCCTTGTGAAACCTTTTGGTCACAGTCGTTTCTGTGTTTCTGTGTCACTGAAATATGTTAGAGGACTGTCTCTCCCATCATCTTAGGCGATGACCTTTGTCAGATGACAGGGAGAGGTCAACAGAGGTTAAAGTACAGGGTGAGCTGAGAAAGGGGGCCTCCACCTAGTCATGCAGAAAGGAGCTGCCAGAGTTTTACACCGGGATAATATGAACACACACACTTAGAGCTGACCTCCACCCAACAGGAACAGCTCTTCCTTGCTTCTGACCAGCCAAACCTCGGCTATAGAGAGTCACAGACCCATGCAGAAATACAAATGTGATCGTAGTTTTTCCAACACAAACACACACTCATCAGCTGGTTCTGAGCGATATCTTCCCCCCCCCCATTCAGGCATAATCGCACACAGTCGGGCTTCAGTGCACAGATTACTGTGATGAACTATGACAAGGCAAGAGGCGAGAGGGAAGCACAGCAAGAATGGGAGAGGAGGATGGAGTGACAAAATGAAAAGAGCACAGTAGTAGAAGCAATTAACACTTCTTATGACAAGTATTGAGCTAAAGTAGTGCATTTGAAGCATAATGAATCAAGTTTTACAACAAAAGATTTACCTTGTTCTCTGCAGTCCAATGGTTGAACCTCGGTGCCTCGACTACAATATGATCCCCATTAACAACAACTCAATGTTGATAATATGCAGTTTGGCCACACCTCGTATCTTGACAGTCTGCCATCATGTCTGAGCTGGTAGCCGCTGGGGATTGTGGGTACTGAGCAATGGTGTGACTCTCTAGCAGCTCTGAAACACGAGACGGCCTGCCGGACATAGCAGACCTCTTTTTCTTCGGTGAATACACATACGGAGATAACACTCTGAATCACACACACAATGATGCATGTGAATGCCTCCGAGATTTCTTTATTATTCGCCAAAAAAGGAACGATAATGAATGCATTGTGTCCTGGTTTTTAATGTGATGTTCTGTTTACATCAGAAATGCTCCTATACCTTCATAGTCCAAATGCTATATTCAGTGTGACTCATGTCTACATAATTAAAAATGTAAAGGTTAAGTGCTGTGGCAAAGTGCACTGAAGTATCAAAGGTCAGCCGACTTTCAATCCAGTCAATGCAGAAGGAGATTTTTATTCGAGGAGAAACAAGCGTGACTCTTATTTTTCTTTAACACTGGATAATTTTTATATTAGATCTTGGTTTAAAACATGATCTATTGTGTTTAGTTCTGTGTGATGAATCCTGTGAGCCAAGCTGAGGGTATTCATTTTGTGTCAGAAGCACTGTGAGGCTCTGTCGTAATGATTTTAAATGTGTTGAAGATCAGTGTGAGCCACATAAAATAAACACCAAGAGAATGCCGCACGGTATTTTGCCCCTCAAGTATTTTTCCAGAAAATGTTTGCTTTTCAGTGAGGAATAAAATTGGGTTAACTTACATAATATTGACCATTTGATATATCATATTGTGTAGTTTATGTAATGAATATATACATTATATCAGCAGATACAGGAAAAAAAAACACATTTAGGAATTGTTCATGCATTGAACATTATTCTGTAACTTTCAGTATTATTACAATTAAAATAAACCAGAGCTGATTATATATCCAGGGGTCACTGCTCGGTACTTTTTCTCTTTTAAATTTGTTCTTCGGACAGAATGATGAATACTTTAACATCCCACAAAGCACATGATGGGACAGTTAAGACATAGTATCAAAGAAACAGGAAATCTCGAAAGCAGACAGCCCCGTTTCTGGTTTTCGGTAAATCAATGTGGTGCATTAATTCACTGTGGAGTCTGAAGTGTGTTTCCTAAGCACAAACTCAGATCTTTTTGTACTGCAGCTGACTTGAAGCTATAGCTCATAAGGAATGAACCTTGGTTTGGCTTTATAGTGGAGCTCCAGCTGAGAATGGTGCAAGAGAAGAGTGACCACTGGTTGGGAAAATTTAGGTTTGCACCAAAACGTAGGAGGAGATGAGCCTCACCTCCTGTCTATCAGCCACTCCGTTCATGGATCAGTAGTTTTTCCCATTTGCTCTTCAGATATAGCATATTGAATAATGTATACACGAATAAATAAGGTATCCAGATGCAGTCACACAGAAACTTGGAACTAGATGACTCACTTCTTGTCTGAGTGTGTAAACATGCCCTGTGAAACACATATTGACATGCTGTATACATGCACTGATCCTTGAAATTTAGCAATAACAGATCAGTTTTTTTTTGAGGTGCAACAAAATTCATCTTAAATCACACTTAAATTTATCCAGTAATAGTTTATATCCCTAATATGCCAGTTATATCATCCGTTCTAAGTAAATGTCAATTTTCAAATTAACGTCCACCATTTTAGAATATTTTTCCCCAGATATACTGATGTTAATACAGTATACATGATCTTACAGTGTATGTGGTGTATATTATTCAGCTGATATAATGTATTTTATTCCTTTTTATAAACTACTTTCCTTGCAATTTAAGAAGCAATCTGCCAGTATTTTATGATAGCCTGACTTTTTGGAAAAAGCAAATGGGAATGTAAAGCAAATTGGGCCGATTGAAAAAGCAAGAATGGTGAAATTTAAGAGATCTACATAATTTTTTAAAGTTTTTGCTCAGTTTTTGCAACTTTGTATTACGTGTTCAAGCCATATCCTAACTCTGGTCATATTCTGTAAAAGTAAAATCCTCCTAGCACTTAATGCTAAAATCACAGAGGTCCCCCTCTCTGGATTGAGAAACTGAATAAACATGCATTTGTGTCCACAATGTTTACAGTTTCATGTAGTAATAAACCGGTGATTTCTGAAATACAATGTTCACCTCAAAATACTGAATCAATTCTGTAAAGTATTTCTTGAATGAAGATATTTTAATTACAGTTTCAGTAAAAGGTGTAATGAGCCTATAGGCAAAGTGGAATAAACGTAAGAATAGTAAGATACTCAGAAAAAATACACACATGCGTAAAACAGAATAAAATGTTAATTACATTCATTTAAATACATAGATAATTTCAGTAATTCAAAATTCATTATGATACTGGAAATGCATGCAAATAGGCTATAATTTCTTTGGTGGCTTAGGCTGCTGGAAATGCTGTTTTCGGTAGTAGTAGTAATAATAATAATAATAATAATAATAATAATAATGACGTAATGTAAACAATAACATGTTATAAATGATACTGGTTTAGGCCTCTCTCAGGCTGTCATTAGGGCAGCCTGGTGTTTTCTACAAACTGCTGTTTAACAATAGGTTTATTGCCAGGCCTTTACAAAATAACTGACTAAAAATAAATAATACCGAATCCGCTTATTTTTTCTGCGATATGTACCAACTCTGCTACTGTACTTGCAGTCTTCATAAAGAGCTAAGGCCGCAGCACCGGCCCCACCATCTAAACACCTTAAATGCTTGAAAGTTGGCAACAAACCACCAAAAAGTGTCTCTTTCACGCAGGGGAATGATTAAAACCATCATACGTCCCCGTCGTACAGGCTGAAGTACTTGCTGGCGTTTGAGAAGCAGAGATAAGGCGTGCTACTCCCTGGGTACACTACGGGCAGCGGCATGGGCAGCAGGCATCTCCCCAGCAGGTTGCTCTCTTTGTACAAGGCCGGGAGCTGCCCCACCACCACTGGCTTTCCAGTCTCGGGGAAATCGCTAACTGGTCCGTCGATTTCGGTCGAGATTTGTCGTTTCAATTTATTCCTGCGGTTCTGAAACCATATTTTCACCTGGGTCTCCGTGAGCTGAAGGGAACTGGCGAGACAAGCGCGCTCTGCGCTACTCAGATAGCGTTTCATGTCGAAGGTAGACTCCAACTGAAAAATCTGTCTCTTGGAAAAAATCGTGCGCGTTTTCTTTTTCGTGATCATTTTGCTTTTTTTCGCCGGGCTCCCTCCTTTGTGGAGCTCCGTGGCTGCGGTGGTGGAGCTGCTGTCGTCGCAGCTGCTGTCCCCGCTCTCGAAGCGCGCCTCCGCCGCCTGCCTCTGGCTCCCGCGGCTGATGATGACCGACTCCGTTGCTCCGCTGCAGTCGGTAATCAGCTCTGCAACGAAATGACACTTGGTTTAACCCGCTGTGGTTAAAGATCAAACTGTGCTGCTGCATTGACCTGAAACTGTGTACGGGCTGTGCGTAACGCTTGAACACCGATGACAGAAGGTCTGTAAACAAAGCGTTAATCAAGCTATAAATTCACCTAAACCCTCTTACCACTTTCGCAAAGTCTGCTGCCCGGGTCCTGCCTCAGCTGGGCTGCTTTACCCTCGTGGTGACCCTGGAAATCGTCTTTACGCATGGCCGTGGCCAGTTCATCCTGCAGTCCGGCAGGCTGACAGCTGTCACAGTTCCTCCCGCTGGTCTTGAGGTTGAGAATGTTGTCAATAGTGAATTTCAGAGAGGCGGCGGGTCGACATGGCGCTTCTACTTTGTTCATATTCTCCCAGGTGGTAGTCCTCTTTTGCTCACTTCCTCGGCTCCACTCGCCCTTAACTCTGAACCAGGACGTTAATCTCACCGCTAACGTCTCGACACCCCGCGTACCATAGCAGCAGCCACTGAGCAGACACTGCTGGGCTGCCTGTGCTCTGCTTGCACCGCTACTACACGCACGGGATGGAGCGCTTCGTCCTCGCCGATTGGTCCAGAGGAACGTTCGGTGCGAGCCAATGGCAGTGGGGGAACAGGAGGAAAAGGGAGGGCAGCAGAGGGTTGTTGTGTCCTCCCTCTCTCCCCTCACCCCTCAAACATCTACGACTCCCCCCACTCATCCTCAGACATCTGCTGCAGAGAAAACCAGGGTCTGGAGCCCTGCGGGGCCTTCCAGGATAATAAAGAATAGTTTAATTTTCACTGTCATTTCTCACCGTATACAATATGTGCACTTTGACACCATGCGTAATTGATGTGATTTTAATCGATGTCTCAGTCAGACAACTTAACGCGAGTATGATTTGGGGATCCCGAAAATAAAAAGTTTGTCAACTTCTTAGAAAGAAAAATGTTACCATTGTCTGATTTACAGTATCCGTTTATGTTTTTTTTTTTTTACATTATATTTCTGAAAACTACATATTAAATATTACATTACGCATTCACGTATTTCTTTTGTAAGTTGAGGTTATTGTGTTTTAGGTATAGTTAGTAAAATATAGGCGGTGTGAGAAGAATACAAAG
The DNA here is from genome assembly GCF_022539595.1 of Amphiprion ocellaris. Classification (NCBI taxonomy): domain Eukaryota; kingdom Metazoa; phylum Chordata; class Actinopteri; family Pomacentridae; genus Amphiprion; species Amphiprion ocellaris. The sequence continues at coordinate 30,777,981 of NC_072769.1, read as the reverse complement.
TAAAATAGTAAATAGGTAAGAAATACAACTGTATACGTTGATGCATTTCGACACTGATCGTGTGTTTCATGGCTGAGTTACTATAGTTGGTGATCCATAGGCCCGGATACATTTTTCTTTTCTCATATGAAAAAATACTTCTTTACATCTCACATTACCTGAAAAATGATTTAATACATATAATTTTATTTATTTTGCAGTCACTGTCTCCTTCACCACTTCAGTAGTTTGAAAAACGGCCTTCTAAATGTAGGCCTTAATTTTTTATCCTATAGAAATTTAAACTAATTTGTTCATAAACACGTTTTCACATCAAAAACTCAACAAGCTGGCATTTAAAAAACAAACGCTATTGCCTTTAAATAGAACTAAATGACTTTCCTGACCAGTTCATTTACATATCTCCAAGTCTAGTTCCTTTTCTAATATGTTGGATTATTATTTTATTGATGTTAGTGTTGCATCTTCCTGTGTGTGTGTGTGTGTGTACACACACACACACACACACACACACACACATATATATATATATATATATATACACACACACACACACACACACATATACACACGCACACATACATATAACTAAAAGACTGTTAATGTGCAAGGGCGCCAAGTACAAGAGACTTGCAACAAAACTTTTAAAAGGGGGAAAAGGTTAACTTTTCTATTTCCGAAAAAGACATATGTTCCTGCTATAAGCTTTGTTCTTTACATGTGTCAAAGAACATATGGGTTCACTTGATTCTCTGTAAACACAGTCTTTGTGGTGTGACCCTGCCTATCTGTGATTTTCCGAAATGAAGACACACTTTAGGTCGCGCGTGCACATAAACAACAGAAAAGGAGATAGTTTGTGCTTGATTTTTATTTTTATTATGTGGAAAAAAGTGATAAAGTTGGAAAAAGAAACTGTGACTTTAAATATAAAAGTTTGCAAAAAATATGTGTGTATTTAAACATACATCAACAGCTGCGGAGTCCGCTGCCCTCCTCGGCCTTGCCATGCTCGACTGTTACAGTTTATACTGTCAAGAAAGATACTTCATCGCTTTGTGGTATAATCATGGACTCTGCGGCTCTATCTTTGGATGCAATCAACTTTTTTTCTGCGGCATTGTGGGTTATTGCACGATTAACATTAACGTAGTGAATTTCTGTAAACAGTTTCATATATCAGTCTTTAACAGTCTTTACACCAAGCCGGTCATCTGCGATCTGAGCATGCTCATGGAGTGAGCAAACGATGACAGAGGGTAGTTGATGGAGCTGGAGAAGCCCGCTATGGGTGGAGAAACTGGATGTCCGTTTAAGCTGAAACCCAGCGCTGCAGTGGGCGTAGGTCCCTCGTGATACAGGATGGGGACCCTGACAATCCGCTGGGTCGAGTTTGGGATATGTGCAGCCTCCAGATCGGCCGCCAGCTGTCTCTTCCATTTATTCCTCCGGTTCTGGAACCAGATTTTGACCTGAGTCTCTGTCAGGTGGAGCGATGCTGCCAATCCTGCTCTCTCCGAGCTGCTCAGATACCGTTTCACGTCAAAAGTGGACTCCAGCTGAAAGACCTGACTGCGACTGAACACGGTACGGGTCTTCTTCTTTCGAGTGGAGGTCAGGTCAGATGATGCGTCTTGCTCTGACCGTGTGTCAAAGACATTCTGCGCGTCCTCGTTGTCATCCGTCAGGTGGCTGTCGCCCGCTTTCCTGTCGGTTTCGTCGCTGCCCTCAGTTATTGGCTCGGACACGGCAGGTGAACCTCTGTCACTAGTTGACACTGAGCAGCAGGGGTCCTCTGAACTGGTATTTTCCCTTGGACCTTCAAATGAGACAAAACAACATATATTACTTACAAAGCGAGAGATGTTTCAAATATTCTAATGTCTTGACCCAGCTTTCTGATAGTCTACATTGTTGTCCTGAGACTTTACATATACACTTAAATTAATTAAAAAATAAATCCACTGAACAGGATTTTTTTTTAAAAAGTGTTTTAGGGGAAATGACTAAACCACTTTGTTGCATATCTGGCGTTTTCACTTCTGAAAATAAGCTCCTATTTGCATTTAGCAGTTGATCCAGTACAGCAGAAAGTTGGGACTCAAAGCTAAGGCGTTTTGTTTGGATTGCATAACACATGAAGCTGCGTTAAGCCCGATTGTGATACAGATAAGAGTATAATGTCTTCCAAAGGAAATCCTACAATATCTTCGCAGACTAACCTGGTAGTAATATCCAACAAGTGAATCCAGGTTTAGTGCGGATACTGTTCCGGGGCCTCTGTTACATGTGAAAACAAGACGGTGATTTTGGAATTTAAAAAATGAAAGTATCTGCTTGTGCACACAAAAGGGAGGGGCACTTTGTTGTGAGGGTGCGTGTGAGTGGCACTAATGTGACCGACTGTGCGTAAAAGCGACGCGCTGACGTGCCCTGCTGCTGCGTTTCTGTTTTGGATTGTATTCTGGGCATTTGTTCATAATCCATGTAGTCCGCACGTAATCTTCAAACCGTGTTATGGATCTGATGATGCCATCCAGCCATGAAATGTCCTCTGTGCAACGTACAGAAGCTGGAAAAAAAATCAGCTTTCTAATGTGAAAACCCCAAGTATTACACGTGTTTTACAGCTCGACGCATGTCTTAGCTTGTGTACAGAAATAGATTTTCAGTTGCATTACAAATCAGATGCACTTCAGCTGTCCGAGCTTTCCAAACGTTAAATCCTTAAAGTTTGGAAAGCTCGGACAGCTCAGGGTGAGTAAACGCTCTAACAGCCTATCATCCACAATAATCACGGTTCCAAACTCAACTTGCCCTAAGTTTGTTGGTGTTATTAAGCGAATAAGCAAACTGAGACGTGCCAGCTTTCTGTAATAACTCTGGCGCAAATAAATAAGCAACCTGAACGTGTAAATAAGAGTAAATAATAGCAATGTAAATAAAAGTTGCATAAATCTGATTTAAACTGAGCTTCCACTCTTCTACTGTTTTTATCTTAAGACTCATTTGCCCTGAGAACTTTCTTAAACTGGAATTACGCATTTAATTTCTGTATTAATTGAAATACCCATTTTTATTTAAAACTGGTAATCACACATCGCATGCATCAGTGTATTAATCTCCGTATACATGTGCCGGCAGTAGCTGCAGTAAACTGTCTGCTCTTTTTCATATCTCACTGCACACAGGATAGAATATCCAGAGCTCAACTGTTTGCATAAAAATGTTTTGCATTTCTTCGTAACAACATCTTGTTCCAGCACGCATACGAGCCACTCTATACTCACTGTGTGCAGTTTCCAAAGCTCTGAAGTTCAAGGTCCCCCCGCTGTACCACTGCAACGGCGACTCTCTGTGCGCAGACCGGACTGTGGAGCTGGAGTCTCCGGGCGTTGTAGCGCTTGTCTCGGCTTGATGCGCGTCTACGTTTCGTTCCGTGGAGCTTGTTTCCACGCCAGCATCCCCTCGACCGCTGTCCGGTGCCGACTCCTGTCCTTTCCTCCCCTTCCCCAAAAGATTCTCGATAAAAAACGACGACGACGCCCGCGATGAAGTGGGACTCGCGTTGTCCGTCAGCTTCTCCTGCATGTTTTCCCCGATGTCACGGCGGTATGACGCAAAAAAGCCAGCGGATTCTCTTTCGATCGTGCGTTAAGGTGATGAAAAATCGAAGCAGTCATTTCAAGCGTCGCTCCTTTTGCGCTGCGGTCTGACAAGGAGTCATGGCCGTAGACTGGAGGGGGAATCTCCTCGGTGCCAGCGGGAGGAGAAGGAGACAGAGCGACGGAGACAGCAGTACAGTGAAGTCAAACGATTAATGAGCCGAGGGCATCCAGCGATTGGACGAGCACAATAGCAAATGGGGTTTTCCAAGGAAAGAGAATTACTGTCTCATGCGTCAGCCGCTGTGTGTGTGTGTATGTGTGTATGTGTGTGTTGGTTCACGTGCAGGCCCGTCCCCTGGAGGCCACGCAGGCAGGAGAAAACCTCAGTTCGTGGTCCTGGACTCTTTATTTGGGTCAATTCGAGTGCAAATCAAAATAAAAGATCAGCCAGGGAGGAGGATGACTGTATGGAGCCTGCCAATGTGAGCAATTGTACGTGTGCCCTGTTTATAGCATGAGCAAAAATCGTCTACCTGTATTTTTTTGAAGGCTTTAGTAGCCCATTAAACTCCATAGCTTTTGGATAGCGTCTGACAACAGCTTATATGTGTTTAGTATTTCACTTTCAGTATTCTGTAGATCTAAATAAAATTAACTTGGTGGTAAATTGTTATTGAAGGCTGATTTGTGCACGCATATGTGCACTCAACCGCGCAAAATGGCACGCTGCGCCATGGAATTGGCCGCTGTCAAAGGTTATCCAAACTTTGCGTAATGGCTCTAATATTTCTGATAATAAGGCTATTTGTGTATAACTGTGTGCTGCGGGGATTAATAACGTCTTAGTTGTTTCCTCTTATCTCAAGATTTGGACTTGATCAGCAGTGTAGCGTTGAATAAACTCTGAGCAGTTCTGATGCGCATTGATGGACTCTGGGTGAATCCTCTGCAAGCAAGTAGCTCAAATTTTAGGCTCCTGGACAAACACGTGAATTTAAGAGTAGTATGTTTCCGTTAAACTTAGTCTTCATCGCGCAGATGATGATGGTAAGCTCATCACTATTAGATCATCTGAATCGTTTAAATGAGTGCTGACGGGCGTCTTTACCCTTTCCCTTGAAATGGCAAGACATTTGAGCTTTTTATTTCCCTCAATGGAGTCAGTGGCTCTGACCTTTAACTCCAGCCTCTCTCTCTTTCTCCCCCCTGTCTCTCCCCCAAGGCAAGACTTACCCTTTGACAGTGGATCAGCGTTAATGCTGCTCTTCAACCTAACACTCAGCGCAGACAATAGTAACACGACATCGTGTGGTGAAGAGCCGAGCCTTGCACCTGTCTTGTAATATCGAGAGTAAATAGACCTAATAACGCCTTGGCTGATTGCAGTTTGTGGATCATGAGGCGAAATAAAACCTGCTTAACTTCATGAGTAGAAATTCTAACAGTTAGCCGCAGGTTCCTTATTGTCTGAGATTTATGCAAAAAAAAAAACAAAAAATGGAAATATTTATTTTTAAAAATGTCAACGTCTAACGGGTTGTGTTGGAAAACAAGTTCATCAAACTTTGTAGATGTAAAAGAGATATACGTCTGTTGTCAAATTATGATAATCTAAAATATATTTTAAGATAAGGTAAAGATAAGATAAAGTTTTTTGATCCCTCAATGGGAAAGTATATCAAGAAAAATCTAATCTATTAGAAAATTGAGAGTTGGAAGGTTAAGATTATGCAGATATTTATTAGAGTACAGCCAAATAATAAAGTCAGTTTCAGGCTCTAAAAGATTATTTCATAAATAATTGTTGACAGCAGTTACAGTGAAAAGCATTATAGAAAAAAATCACTACCAGATATGTCTATTTTCTGCAAAATTATTGCCTTTCTGATTTATTCCTCAGATTTTTCAACATGAACATTGGATAAATTGGACAAATAACAATTCACTGTTTTCTGAAATTCTACTTTTTTCTTTGCATGGAAACAATTTTTGTGAAGGTGTTTTGTCCTTCTATAGATAATATTTTTCAGATTAATCATCATTTTCTCTTTCTCTCTACTTTTTTTTTGCCCTACAGACTTTTATATAAAAATCTTTACATTGCTTGATTGGCTTGTTATCTTAGTTATAGATGTAAACAAAAACAAAACTTCAAGCAACAAAATAGGGATGACAGTCAGGGGTCCCGTAGATATGTCTGCTTAGTGTTAGCATTTGTCAAAAAGGAAATTAGTATTCCTCGAATGTGTGAAGTCAGCTTTATGTATCATCTTGACTAACATTTATGATCCTGATGTTTCAAGCACACACAGCCTCCTGCTTTATTTATCAATAATCGCTTATCATTAGCATTATATATATTATCTTATATTCCTACTCATTGCATCAAATAACTGCATGTTCACTCAGTGGCCACTTTATTAGGTACACCTGTGAAGTGTAATGCAGTCCAATACAACCTCTGTACCATAAACTCTACTTTTGCAAAGCATCTACATTTTCAGTTTTTGATGATTTTGTCAAAAATAGGGTGATAATTCTGCTTAACGTTTATAATTGAGGTTACAGTGGGTGGTGGTCATACATTACATTCAAAAATGTATGTAAATTTTTGGACCTCTCATGTATGTTAATAGAGTGGACAAAATATTAGGAACATTTTTGAATGTAATGCAATCCCTTACACCACCACCACAGTTTCAGGCACCTGAAAATGTAGAAGCTTTGCAAAAGTTGAATTTGTGGCAGAGCTGTTATATTCAATTGCATTCCATTTCAAATGTGTCCTTGATAAAGTGGCCGATGAGTTTATTTCATGTAGTTTTTCCGATTGTGCTTCTGTGAAAATGATGTGTTTAGGTGTGTGAAAAACCCCACATTAGATCAGGTTTCTCTGTGTACACCATGCCGTCGGAACGATGTGGCCCCCTGGCTGGCGCCCCCTGCTCTGGGGGCCGACAGTCCAGACCCCGAGGCCCCTCTCTCACTTTCCTCTCTCACTCTTAAATCCTCTCTCCTCTCTCTCATCCTCCTCTGATCCTCATCCAGACTGGCGTGCCCTTTGCTTTGTAAGGGCCTGCTGACCTGCTCCACAACTAACAGCCCCCTCCGTTTCCACTGCAGCGCTGAAATACAGTTTCACCACACAAAATCATATCATCAGGCATGTGCTCCAGGAGACAGCTGCTTCAAATTGACCATGTTTCTGCAGTTGGCGGTGGTGAGTGTTTTCCAGCCCTCGGTGCTGCCAGGCCTGCAAGCGGTGAAGCTGTGTTGCAGTTTGTGTTATTTTCGTCCAAGAGAAAACAGAAGTCCTCTGTGAGATGGAAGTGAGGGCAAAATTGCATGGTTTTTGAGAAGCAAATCGACTGTGTGTAACATCATTATATGGTTTGTAAATCTTACACTAGACCACTAGACCAGTGCGGAACATTTTCTGGCACTTTTGTTAGCTGCTGTAATCAGTTCCTCTTTTTTCTGCTTGGAGATCAGATCCCTTTACATTAAAGAGTTACCAAACAGGATATTAAAAACATCTATTCAGAGTATTTGTATTTTTTTCTGCCTTTCCATTGGCTGTTTTATTTAAAACACATCATTTTTTCATTTAAATTAAACATTTGAGCATTGTTGACCAGCTGTCTTTCCTCTGCATTCTCCTGTTTTTAATTTACCCAGGTCTGATTGTGATTTTACAACAGCTTTTACTCCTTCAAGTGTGATTTTTCTGGTTCTGGAGTATGTCGCGCTCAGTAGGGATTAACTGTCAATGAGAAAGGAGACTGTTTGACCTAGTTCATTTATAGTGGAGGCAGTGAGACAGGCAGGCTGACAGAGGAAGGCATGGATCTCCTTTGGGGCATTTCACAGCTCTCTGTACATTATGATGTCTTCATAATGACTCAGTGAAGTATAGTGACCTCAGCTGACTTTTATTTGAACTCATGCACATGTATCAATATGAACATACAGTAAACACATTTGCACAGTGAAGGAATCATGTCACTAGCAAATAATAGACACCAAAACATTAAGGCCATGAGATTGAACCACACAGATAGACCTATATTCAGTAGGCACTTGGCTTGGGTTTGTGGGGAGGGCCCTCCGAAGGTTAACAGGGTGCAGTGCACTGTAGGGTTGCACGTACAGAACACCTACGAGTTCCAAAAACTGCTTTGCACCATGCAGTTCAGAAGGGAACTTGCAGTAATTTGAAAATCTGTCAAAGCAGATTAATTTTCAGATCACTTATTATTTTGCCTGCAAGCTCCACATGCTGTAAGTGGGATAAAGCAGGGTGGCAAGCAGATCATGTCACTAATTCAGAGCTGTAATAAAAGCAAAATGGATTCTCTGACTGGTTAAAAAGCTGCAATACTGTGGTTTGTCCGCTTTCAAGTTATTTCATATTTCCGTGTGTTTGATAGTAGAATGAAGAAGCCTTTTTCATCTTTTCCCACTAGTTATGATCTTTCCAAACCTTAAAGTTTTTCCACTTTTTCTAACAAAATCTCATTGCATACCTACGTTCCTTATCTGGCAAGCCAGCTAAGCCCGACTGTGCTAGCTCTGGCATTAATAATTCACTGTACATAATAAGTTGATGCTGCAGAGTTTGTTCTCATTGATATTAGCCGAGGTGAGCATTCTTGGCCAGACTGTGTGACGCCAGCAGTCCAGCATAAAGTGGGCTTTAATTGCCCATAATCTCTGTCGTTCTCTTTCCTCTCGGTGCAAGTCAACGGCGTATAGGTTGTGAATGCCAGACCTTAGCAAGGCATTTTTAGCTCTGTATCAGCATGAGCCTCACAACAAGGCTTGGAAGAGATTTTTGACTCAGAAACTCAAAGGACTTGAGACGATTTGTGGATTTTTACACCCACTCTGACCGTACTGGAATTTCAAGTCAGGACATTCATATTTGTATCTGAAATCTAAACAACAAGAGGTTTACACTTTGGGCACATTGTTTTCCTTCTTAAGACAAACTTTATTAGTGCTGCTGCACTGAAAAAAATGTATTCCTCCTGAGGAAACAACACGAGTAAATGACATAGTTTCATCTCCCCTTTAAGAAACGCTTCCAGTGCTGCTGTTCTCTACATATGTTTACTCCATCTATGATGCATTTTTATCTCTTTAATCATTAAGAATGCATTCAGAGCCTGCTGTAACCTAGTTTCTTGATCATTCTACTTTACGTATTTGTGTCAGTGGGACACTCATTTGAAGAAGACTGTTTGTTTTACATATAGAAGATGACACATTTAATCACTGTCCGCCTTGATGTTATTGTAAAGTTACTAAATTCAAGGGTCAGACCTTTTTAATCTCTAGTTAAATATTCAGGTTCAGCGGTTTTGATCACAGAGCATTTTATCCTCTCACAGGATATGCTTCATTGAGAGGCAATGGTATTAGCACATCACACCAAATTACATCCAAACTGGTTTTATGGTAAGAAAATGTCAGTTACAACTAAGCTGAATTGTTGCTCCTGACTGTGTTGCACAATTCTGATTTGTGCAGTAAAGAGTTGCACATTTGTTTATTTCTGTTTTGCATCTGGCTTCACTGATGAAAGTTCTTCAGTTCTTCTTCACACAAACATGTAACTGTTGTGGTTTTTACATCAAATCTAACTGTGCGTATTTTATTATATGTTTATTCACGATTTTAGCCCTTACAAAACCCAAGAGTAACATTAAACCTTTAAATAATAAGCAGTAGGTTAAAATGGGACTAAAAAGTTTACATAGGATACATCAATTCTCTTATATTCATTTTTCAGATAATAATTTCAAATATGTTTGTAATACTGGATGATATTTTTTTATGCCTGGTAAACTGTAAAGTATTACCAGACTCCAGTGATGATAATGAGAATGAATAAAATGTCATTCAGTCAATTAATATCACTGTGCATCAAAAACATGAAATCCACATGGAATTAACACCTTCAGAGTTTCCTTTTGGAGAATAAAGCAGAACTAAACCTTCCTGCTTACACAAAGTCATAGACTGAATTTAATAAGTGGATAAAAAAAGTAGACAAATTTGAAAATGAATCCTGCAGCTTCAGCCTCCGTCCCTGGTTAAATCCTGAGACCACCACTGCCAATTTATCGACTTATAAGGCCTTATGTGTCTGGAGGATTTCTAACGGGAATGTCCGTTTGTTTAACCTCTTTACGGTACGTTAACCCCTGTCAGGACGGACTCGTCAGCCCAGTACAAAGGGGCTGAGAAGCGGGGACCTTTTCCCCCTCAGCCGACCCTGTACTCAAATCCAAGCCCGCTTTCCTGCAATAAAAGAAAAGTCGTTAGAAAGTTCACAGTCCCTCGAGAAAATATTGTATAAATAAGGGGAACCAGATTGCAACAGTATGTTAGAAAAAAGTGGCGTGGAAATAGATTTAAACTGTCGTGGATGATCTAATGACATTAAATCTCAGTATCGATGACTGTAAATTAACTGTAACAGTAACTTTTCTCAGCAGCTTTCATTTGTTAAAGCCCGGATATGAAAGTATATTAAGTTGTCTAATGTTCATTATTTTTCCACATATAAAAAAAGAGCAGATAGTGTGATTTGCGCCTCTCAGTCCAGAACCTGCACTCCTCTCTAACAGTGTCATTTGTCTTCGTACACCCTGATGCCCTGTATGAGAGGTGTAATATTTCTTAATTTCTTACCAAAGTTGAAACACGTGGATCGGGGACTCGCTGACCTCCAGTAATAAGCTTACTTGTGCGTAAGAAGCCAAGACCTGCCCAGCGTTCGATGCAGAATCAGGCTTTGAAATGGGCTAATGAACGTGGCCATATGGCCAGAAAAAAAGTTGTTAAATTATTGCCTATAATAATAAAGTGTTCAGTCACACTATTTGGCAATAAACAAACACAAAATCCATCAGTGGCACCAAGCAGCTGCAGTTTGGGTAGAAAAACACTGAAAATAGATTTTAAATTGCAACTTCAGGAACGAAACATGCTTTATTTATTATGGTGCTTATTTATTTGATGATTTTGTCTCATTGGAGTTCACTTAAATGCTCTGGAAACTCACTTCTATCAGAATTAGAGCAATCATCTGTTCTCTTCGGTGAAAGTTTAAGGCGTGCTAATTGGAGGTCAGTGTAATGCAATAGTTTGGTCTTGTCTCCCTTTTCTGAACCAGCTTAAGCCTACCAGGCGTCCACGCTGCGGTTTTAAAGTTAAACCGCATAAAAGAACAAACGCTTGGTGCCTGCTTATTTCCCCACAGCCAAACGTTAACAATAACCTTGTGTTGGCCATTAGTCACTCTTACAAATCAGATTAGCAGCATTATATTGACCACAGTTACAAATCTATTTAGCGCACATTTTCGCCACAATAAAAAAAACAATCAAATCCATCAAAAGAAATCATATGTTTTTTTTTACCCCCTTTAAGTTTGTTTTAAAGCCCCAACCTCGCTCCTGTAAACTGCTCTTAATATTTCAGTTTAATTGTTTTAAAGTTAGTATTTCTTTTTCGTTACACTCCAGTTGACCACAGATTGATCTTCTCATGCTCAGATGAGCGTCTATCACATTAAACGATCGCGTGAGAAAGAAGAGCAGAGCCCTTGGTGAAGCGGGGACGGAGTCGAGAGCGCGCCCTATAGGCCCCGTCCGCGCTCCCGCTGCCAATTAGACTCGAGATGAGTAAATTAGGAGGTTGGAGGAAGCATTCACACCATCGGTGCACAGCTGAAATAACTGCATTCGGGCTTTAAATAGACATATAGCCCGCTGTACAGTCACTGCAGGAGCATTTGTAGACCAAACCATAAAGGCATGGCCAGCATGAATCTGCTGCTAAATTATCAAAACCTGACAGAAACAGCTGCTAGAAGGTTGACTGGAGATCTTGTGACATCTTATTTGGTATAGATATATAGTAACTTTTGTTATTGTTTATATTTTTTATTATTTGCTCGTATTTTTTGCTTTTTTTGTGCATTTTATGAAGTGACTTTCCCCCCAGACAAATAAATAAATATTCCTTTTTTTCTCTAAACAATTTTTTCTAAGAAAAAATCATACTTATTTCCATTTTATTTTATTTTCTAACTGTTTAAGAAAATATCTATCTATCTATCTATCTATCTATCTATCTATCTATCTATCTATCTATCTATCTATCTATCTATCTATCTATCTATCTATCTATCTATCTATCTATCTATCTATCTATCTATCTATCTATCTATCTATCTATCTATCTATCTATCTATCTATCTATCTATCTATCTCAATCACACACTCACACACACTCACACACACATTGTATGTGTGTCTGTGTGAAATCCTGGTTTGGAAAAAGCTTTTCACCTAATTGTCAAATTTCATGTCATGCCAAAACAGATTTAAAAACTTTCATCACTATTTTTAAGTGATCATGATCACTCTCTCTTGTTTAGCACAAGAGCTGAAAATGTTACTTTCCATTTGACTTAACTTACTTTTGTTCCTGTTTAAGTTGAAGTAAAGCTCTTAGAGACTCAGTGCAGAATGCTAAGCAGTTAGTCATAAAAGAGCATCTCTCGGGTTGTGCTGAATGTGTTGATGTACATTGTGAACATTTCCAGACAACTTTCCCCAGCAATCAGACTGGTATGTTTTAGTTTGAAATGTGTTTACATAATATGTGCCTTTTAATGAAACAACATTCTGCGTTTGTTTTTGTCAATTACTGTCTTTGTGAACAAAAATCCCCCCCCCCCCCCCCCCCCAATAATGAGGTGGCTGAATTAGATTAAAGACCAATCCACAAAATACAAACAGCACCAATATGGATTTTAGCAAAAACAAACATATAGAAGAAACTTATAGAGAGAAACTGTGCAGTTACTACTTTTATACTGTCAGTCGGTTTCCTTAAATCTCTCATTTGTATGAAATAACGAATTATTGTTTTATACAATATTTTTAGGAGCTATTTTCATTTAAACTTGTGTTGAAATTTCACTTAGTCTTTACCAGATACTGGGAGCATGTATTGCTCCTCTGATCAATTACATATTGGACAACAACTACATTTACCAGAAACTGCTTCACTTTTACCTCTTTACCTCTTTCAAAACATCGCGTGAAGGCTTAGTTGCATTGAAACAAATTCACATGGTCACATTATGTTGACACTATTATTTACTGGCATTCCATTTTGTAATTATATGGAATAGTCATGACAAGTAAGACTTGACATGTAGAAAATGTTAGAGGAAAAACAGATTTTAGAGTCTCGGATGTTGAAAAAAGAAAAGGCCGCGGAAGAGTGAAAGAGGAGCCAAGTGGAGTAGAAGCGACTGAAAGGGGTGAGGGGTGGGTGAAGAGTAGAGAAGGCAGGGTAGCCAACCTAACCTGAAGCGACATAAAAGAGTAAAGAGCCTGCTTGTGCACATGCATGAATGTTTATGTGTGTGCATTAATAGGGAATCAGAGTGCATGTGTGTGCGGGTGCATGTGTGTTAGTTAGATGCCAGGCTGCACTCTGTTTTCTTCAGTCTTGTCACGCAATGCTCCTCGAAGCCCCGCCCTTCTTCCACTACTACACTTCCTGAGTGTGTGTGCCGAGTTCTCCTGACCTACCATCCAACTCACACACACTTAAATACACATTGATGCAAACACACACACACACACACACACACACACACACACACACACACACACACACACACACACACACACACACACACACACACACACACACACACATCTGAGAAATGGCCTATTTTTGATGACTCTCAGGCTAAAGTGATTATTTTACTGTCTACATGTTTGAGTACTTTAATGTGCTGTCAATGAATTAGTGAACACAGGGATCACCTTAATCTTACCCTCCCCCTCCTGGGATAAGTCGCCCATGAGGGCCCACAATACATTGGTGCAAAACAGGAGGCCTCTAATCTCTATCACAACCCAATGGTGATATGTGCAGTATGGATCATTGGGGAGATCGTTCACTATATGACTTGAGAATATCAACAGTAAAGAAACACCTCTTATTTGTTAAAAAAAAAAAAAAAAACTGAACAATCATGTGGAGCTGTTTCAGTAACAGTGGTATCAGCTTTGTTGGTAACCATCTAACACTGTTCCTTAAATCTAAAACAAATGTAATGAAGAGATTTTGGTTTATATATAACTATATCTTTATATCTTTTTTTAATAGAAAAAAACAGTTTAAGAATTTAAATCAAGCTTAGTCTAGATTTACTACACCTGCATGACTGAGATTCTTCTTAAATTTCATCTGACATTGAAAATATGACACACTTCAGGAAGCTAACCAGCTTGCAGCACAAAAAAAAAAAACTACTTTGATTTTAAAAACAAAAAAGTATAAAGCTAACCTTAAACACATTCTTTACTTGAATGGATTTTTCTTTGCATTAAAATAATTCAAATGTATAATATTTACTAGATATCCATTACTGGTCTAAATCTTATTTAAATGTTTTGTATTAATTTTCAAACAATGCCACAAAATTTTCAACCTTTGACTACTGTGCTTTAGTCAGTGCACTTTTTCCCCTGTTCAAGGGGAGAAATAACTGCAAACAAAAGAGTGCTGAGAAAAAAGTTTCACATTTGAAATCAAAATAATCATATTGCATAATTATATTTGTGTTTGTCATCCAGCTGTTACTGCAGTATTTTAGTTATAGAATTTAAGATGAATGTGTGCAGTACAGTGTTTAAAAAATGAATTAAAATAATAACATGCAAATTTAAAAAACATCACTGAAAAAGTTCAGGAAATTTTGATGAGAGTCATCTTCTCCAGAAGACAAAAATTCTTTTCAGTGTTCAGTGTCTTCAGTGGGTAAAAATAATGTACCCAATATGATAAGTAGTGCTCTTTGTCAACAGACTTGGTGTAAAAGATGAACAAGTTTAGTGACAAAACAACACTCTCTGAGAGTTCATTTATGGTATTCAATTCACCTATATTTAATAGGTTTTCATTTTGTAGTTTCACCATCTGTGTTTTACCAGAGAGGTTTAGCTTACACATATTATTTTTTCACTCACCTCATTTCTTTCTTAGGGCTACACTCATAGTTAACTAAAATGATGCCTGTTTTATACTTCCATAAGATTAATTCCCAGGGCAATGAGGGGTGCTTTTTCTATACATTTTCTGTGCACGTGTGTATGTCTATGTGTGTGAGAGACATGATTAGATACATGGAGGCCTACTGCAGAGCTCTGCCTCGAGGATCCTGACTGATGATTGGATGAAGCTGCACAGTTTCCTCTCTCTCCACAGGTCCCTGGCCTTTGTCAAGACCCACACTGTCAGAAAACATTTGTACAGTACCAAGTCAAGAGTACACACACATAAATACCCACAATACACACATGCATGCACATACACGTTGGTGATCTTAACTACAACTCTGTCTCAGATGTTGAATTTTGTGTGTCTGGTTCAAATGCGTGTTAAACTTTTGATGTACCAATACCACTGAATGACCAGAAAAGTTCATCTTCACTAGCATTTGTCTTTTTTTTTTTTACTCATATCTCAATGACAGTCCATTCAGGCATGCACACAAAGACAAGCATCACTAGGTGGCACCAAAGTACATGTTTTCATTAGCTTCCTCTGCAGCTGACACAGGTCCAATGATCTTAGGCCTCTTCTGTCACTCATCCTCTTCTTCTATTATCTTGTTTTGCAGTTAATTTTCTCCTCGGTGATCAAAAAGAACAACCAACTATTCAAATGTGTGTGCATCTAAACATATTCCCTTTCAGTGTCACTAATCTTGCGTCCGATGACCGATCTACTTTCAGCACTGGTTGATGTTTGAGTTTGAGTTATTTGGTTTGTTGTAATTCATATTTCAAAAAAGAATTTCAACTCCAGACTTCCAGATTTTACTAACAGCATGTATGACTCATGCAAATTTTATCCATGAGGTGGCATCAGAGTCTAACTAATGCACCTTGGAAGGAAGCCTGTTAGTCCCTCTGAATTCTTTTCAGTGGTCGTCATAGGAACAGGTATGTTTTTTTTCTCCTCCTGAAGGGTTTTACTTTCCAAGGTCCTTCACTGTACCTCCGTACCTGCTTGGGAAGGCTAATAGCTTGAGCACCACTTAGAAGAAAAAAAACAATCACTCCCTGTTCTCTCCCTGAAATTATGCACATGTGAAACAGAGCACTGGACTGAAGATGTTTAGATTCAGTTGCAGCATGCTTTATCCACAAAAATCATCTTGTGCTGGATTTAACTGACACAGAATTACTTTTTTTGGCTGAAATGTCAGAGCATTTTTTTTTTTTTACTGCTGTAAGATTAATCTTACCCACATGTTCGATACTGCAACATACTGTGTAATATATTTTTGTGATGGGATTTCTCAGAATTTTTAAAAAAATTAACTACAACTTTAGTCATTTTTGTCTTTTCTTTATTATGCCCATCACTTCTTCAACTTCTCCACTTTGTGAATAATGTGTGAGGTTAAAATTATTCCACTCCAAATAGACCCAACCCCATTAGCCTGGTAATTAGTGTGCAGTTTTAAATCAGTGGTTCTCAGTCCCACATTGCTGCTCAATTTCACTAGGGACTGTTTCGGTATAATACAGGATAAGGTTGGAAAATGTGCAGTTTCTGGTCACTGAGAGCTGCAATGTGACACACAAAACATGAATTTCAACTGGAATTTGGAAACCGTAGAGAGGAGTAACTGCAAAACACACATGAACAGCTAGAATACTAATGCAAATTACAGAATTGGAGCAGTGTCAGGAGGAAAATGTTGACGATATACAGAGAGAGGAGCAGCTGGAGAGACTAATCCCTATTCTCATTTCTATAGTTTGTACATCCTCGATCCCCTTCACAACTCCTTGCCTCGTGTTTTATTCCCTCCCTCGAGAGATGTCAGAGGAGGGGGCAAGGAAGAGACACGAGGAGAGAGGAGTCGAGGCAACAGGCGTTTAACAATGAGACATCTTTATCTAGTGTTTTAGAGCAGCATCAGTAAAATATGACGTGTCGCACAGCTGCATCATATGTACATTGCTTGGTTACTGCCTATCGCTGTGATTTATGATCTGTCAGTGTTCATGAGAATGAATTTACAGCATATGTTTGCTCATGAATCAATTCACACCATGGCATAATGTGTCAGAAATATATGATTATAAATTGTTGTTTTTTTATTGTTGTTTTAACACATACGCCATGAAGTGAAATGGAATAGAACTGATTGCCATTTGCATAGTTACATTAAGGTACAGGTACATTACAGTTCTTTGTGTGTTTCTCAAAGTCCGCTTTATATAAAAAGATGAAGAATAAAAGTAAGAGCCGCAGACTAAAAATATACAAGTATAGAGAATAAAATAAGTACACATTATAAAAAGCAAGAGTGGTGTGACACACAAAGGAGTAGTCTAGAAATAAATAGTGGTGTATGCTATGGTTGAGTGGTATTAATATTATACACACAGATTTATCAGTCCTGCTTCCAACACAGTTTGTATATTCCAGCTGTGTCCCACACCTTTTCTGTACATCTCAGTGGTGGAAAAGACTTGCGAGAAGAATATAGCGAGGATACATCCGTAAATCATCACTCCTCTGGGTGCATTTTGGGAATTTAAACATCTTTTAAGAAAGAACGCTGAGATTCTTTTCTGGGCCATGTGCAGAAAGACAAAGGACAGAGGAGGCTCAAAATAGAGAAATGAGATGAGCTTAAAACCCTTCTTGGGAACAGATATGCAGTGCTGGGAAACATAGTGAGGGTGTTGGTGGAGAGGTGAGGCCTAACTAGCTCTGAAAAGCCCACATAGACACTGTGGACATGGAGAGACAGAAAATAGGTAGTTAGGAAAAGGAGGCAGTGCTGATGTTTCCATGAGTGCTGATTCAAGCTGTTATTACCAGGCAGAATGCCAGTGGTCTGAGCCATCGAACCAATTTGGGAAGTCTGAAAGCTTTGCTCTCTAAACACCCGAAGCCCCAACTGTGCAGTTTGGCCCCAAACTGGAGTGATTAGAGCCCATGGAGATGAAGTTCTGCCAGTTTGGTGGTTGTTCTCTTGCATTTTGGTCCATCTCTCTGATGAATTGTGTGATACTCAAACTTCTGTGCTGGCAAATCAAACGTGTTGTCTCGGTGCAGTGTGAACACAGAGGTCATAGGACTGATGGCTAAATAAAATATGCAGTGTGAGTTAACACATTATGCTCAACTAACAAAAAATGGACAATGTCTAAATCCATCCATCCTTATTCAGTAGCTACTGGCACTTGACCATCTCCCATTGAGCAAAGCTGTCTTAAGAGCACAATGGACTTGCATGATGATGATATTTCAATACTGAGCAACAGCAATCACACTTCATGCTCTTGTTGGCTAGCCTTTTGCCCCGTTTTGGTCCCTATTTCAGCCTGGTGTGTTGTGGCTACAGGTGTCATGCTAACTTTCCACTCCTCACTATCATTGTAATGATTTTGGGAAAAAAAAATCTGTGTTTAGTGCTGGTCATTGAACAATTTTTTTTTACGCAAATCATTTTAAGTGTTTGCTTTCAAGTCAGACTGAAACTAAACACAGACATTAGCTGCCTAGAACAGACATTTTGCTTTTAGTTGATTTTGAAGAAACTTCAGGATGACAATGTTTATCAAAGCTACAGATTCATTAGATGTAGTTCCAAAACTGGAATTTTCTAAGTCTGACATTAACAGGTGTCAAAGCAAGCAAAGCAGTAAGCACGGGAACACATAGTTTCCCAAAGTACCATGTCTTTGATGGTTTCTTGTTGTCTTTCTGTCTCTACCTTCATCCCCACAGTGAAGGACAGACTCACGCATAGAACAAACTGTGTGTCTACACCAGTGCCAATATGCCGATGAGAATTTGTCTATATAGTTCAAGCTCTGAGTTGTTCACACTGGCATCCTGTCAGGCAAAGAAGTGATTTTAAAATACTGCTGTTGGTTTTTAGAAATACATTTCAGGTCTGCTGCTTTGTTATGAGCCATCCAGACATCTCAGGTCACCTGAGACAGGTCTACTTTCTGTCAGCAAAGTCAAAACAAAAAGACAGGTTTTAGTTCTCACTCACCACATATCTGCCTGAAAAAACATCAGGTCTTCTGCAACTCTCAGTTCTTCTAAATCAATGCTGAAGATGTGTCTGTTTGTCTCTACCTTTCATTAAATAATAAATATTTTCAAATGCACTGTATTTTTTTTACTTTCCATCTTTTATTCTGTTTAACTTTTTTGTGTTAAAGTCGCTTTTGAATTGTTTAGTTGTTGAAATGGACTTAAACAAATAAACTTGTCTTGATTAGGTTACTTGGAAAGTATCCCCAGGTGAAGGACTCAGCTTGACTAAACAAATGTTCTGCATGATTAATTCTTTGGAAAAGTGCAAAGAGCTCCCACTGAATGCTGTTTTGTGTTACTGAGTCTCTACAACAGAAGTGAAGACTTTAAAGGGCTCATGACATTTACTACCTTATTAATAGAAAATATGCCAGGGTGAAAACAAAAACCTGAATTCTTGTTTAACTTCCTGAAACTTCAGTTAAACTTCAACAATGTTCAGTTTACATTCTTGTCATACTTTTTCTCATCATATCTTTCATATTTACCAAAACACTTATTGTTCGGTGCACTTCAGGCTGGACTTCAGTTGAATGTTTTTCCTTATTCTACCTTAGACACTTGAAGTACTAAAGTTCAGGATCCAGCTTTTGAAGCAGTGCAGTTTACCTTCTATCCATCCATCAAGTAAAGCAGCTCATCGTCGGCCTGCCAGCGGCCAACAGTGCTGCCATAATTTCTCCAAAGCAGCATTTTCTTGTTAAATGTTGTGAACATAATCAGCAATCCTCCAGCAGGAAAGGGACTAATTTTTCACTGTCATTTTCACCCTTCATTGACTCAAGGACCTATAGATTAGTTAGATTTTTATCAGTGTATCAACAAACCAACAAGCAACAAAAACCCCCAAAAAACAAGAATAATGCAAGTTATTCCTGGTTTATCGATTGATAATGGCCCTTCAGACATCCAATAGGGCTATTTTGCCTAGATCCAAGGTCGATGTGTTTTGCTCTGCATGAGTGATTTTTTTTCCCTTTTTCTTGTTTTCTCTTTTTTATATAACACCCACTGAGTTGAAATTGGAGATACGTATTGCTTTTATTCACCTGTCTGATTGCAGATTGGGGTCTTTATGATTAAGCAGAGGGTTTTGTAGAGGTTTTAAGATGTCGGTATCTCTCAGATTGTCAGGTGTCTGAAACCAGCTCATCACACACTTTTTTCATATTTGAATTGAGGGGGCGCAATCTCTTTGAAACTGAATCTGACAGACACACCAAATGCATGCAGCTTCCAGGTGTTAGTATGCAGGGACAAACTCTGACAAGCTCCTTTCTTCATTCGTCACAGCTGCTCTTGCCACGGACAGTGTGTACAACAGAGTGCATGCAATAGATACAGTGTAAGAAGAGATTGCTGGTAATTGTCTGCCATTATACCTACTTGTACTACTCATCGGTTCTTGCCCTTTATTTTGACAGATGGCTTTGCTTCCCGCTCTTGAGTGTGGCCATTTGGAACAGCACCTTAAGGAACAATGTGCTACACTGATAAAAATGTTATACGCAGGGGAAATGCTCAAATGATTTTTCTGTTCTCACAAGTATGAAAAACGTTTCGTATTCAGTGTCCTCATACTGCATTTTCAATTATGTCCAATCTGCCGTGGTGAGAAGAACCAGTAATGATCCCAGTGTACCACCTCACTGATGTGCAGGTGTGTGAGTAATGTTAAGAAAATCCCTGTTTGTGTTTGAGTTCTTGTAACGCTTGCAGAAAGGACTGATTTCTTACAGTTGTTTCTCTTCCTTCACCATGTCACTAACTTCGCTGCTCCCTCAGCTGTGTGATTGATACAGGCCTGATGCATTTCAGTCACATTATGATGATTTAGAAGCTGGCCAAGTGTCAGATTGTACAGCATTAGAAAGACTGCCCAGTCTGAGTCAGCAGTCGGACCATTTATCAAAGTCACCTTGCTGAACTTAGAGGCTTAACTACAGAGCTAATAGAGATGGTTACACACATAGAGTCGACTGTATGCCCGGATGGTGAATACACAAATACCTACAGGCTCTTCACTGCTTCCTTGTCCTACCTGCTGCTGTTTATCTCTTCCTCCTAATTCCCTCCCTCACTAGCACCACATAGCTCAGAATTAGTAGTATGATGGTCGATAGGGAGATGTTTACAGCATTAGAGGTTTGCATCAAATTAAAAATACAGCACAGCCTTGTGATTGGTATTTTATGTGTTCCCCTGCATGCTTGAGAGATTGATTTATAGTTGACACCTGGGATTTTGTCTTTCTCATTAAAGTTGTGATGGTTATTTAAAGGCTTTTTTTCCTCTTAAGTGTTAGCTTCGTGCATCTGTTAACTTTGCTATGGTGAATAGTTTCTCAAGGGAGTGGATAACATTAGAATGTTTCATGTATATCTGTTATGCACACTGCTCATGTAGATTCAAATCCATGGTTACAGTAAAGTAGAATAGTTGGTGGTGGAGTTGGGCAGTAGAGTTTAATGCAGATATATTTTACGTTTTGCCATGAGCTTGAGTACATTCTCCAACGTGAACATGAAGGGGACTGTAAAGCAAAATGATATATGGATGTGCCCTTTGGTGGCCTTTAAATAGCTTTTCAGCCTTTCAGAATTATTATTTTAACCTTGAGGTGCCTTTCAAAAATAGCACCAGTGCTCTTTAGGAAATGTTTGAAATTCTTTGTGGCCTATACGGAAGACAAACTCTGCTAAATGGCAAGTTAATGCGCTTATATTTTATATTCTGTATTACAGTCTATTTTTTTTCTTATAAGTGTCTTTCCCACTTATTAGAATTGAAGTTACTATCACCATTTCTAAGCATTTAATCAATATTTGTGTTGTGTATTAAGAACTTTGAGATTCATGATAGCTGTTGATATGAAAATCCTCCTGAAGATTCTTCTGTCATCTGTATCTGTCATGGATTTATTAAACTCTTTAACCAAGGACTTTCTAATTTCCTACTTTTGTAAGAAAGTTGTTTTTTCAGAATCTTGTAAAAATAACCAATGCTCTCTCCTTTCCTTTGCAGTTTTTTATGTTTTATTATATTATTGTCTCAGTTGCTTGATCACCAGTTTTCTCAGAGTCAGGAATAGTTTATGCAGCCCTCTGCCAACTTGTTCTGGCCTTTAAAAATTTCGCCACAGTATTACTCAGCCTGACCGTGTTGACAGTGACATACATGTGCATGACGCATCGACAGATTTCCTGGTTGAACTTTGACTACTTTTCTTGGTGCTGCTGTGAAAACTTGCCATTTTTCTGTGAAATGTAAAAAAGTGAACTGAAGTGAAGAGTTAGGACAGACATTTTGGAAATGGTTTCTTTTCTGTTTTCTCCAAATGTATTTTTAGCTTATTTAGCTAAAGGATGTGATGAGATTAAAAGTTTTGATAATGTGTTTAAAAAATCATACCTGTCAAAGCAGTGTTCTTGTGCAGCCATACAGAGCTGGCAGTGTTTCTGCAATACCTGTGACATTCCCTTGAAGTCCTGTCAAGCACCATCTGCAATGAACACTGAATGTCCTAAACTATGTCAAAATGAATGTGAATTTCATTTTGGGGAGTAAGAAGAAGTCCCCAGGGGCCAAACATGATAGTAGTGTAGGTGGGGTGCAATGATTGTGTTGTTGTCGCCCTAAAAACCTGTGTATAGTCACTGCGCTGTGGGAGCATCCACATCATGTCACTACTGGTGGTTTGTGGTGAATGTTTTTTTAGACCCCTCAGGATATTATAATATAACTCTGCATTGAAAGTCCGAGCCTGGGGGACTAATTCACAGTGCATAACCATGTAAATGTTGAGGAAAATATCAAACATGGCCCTGGTGCACTCCTGACCTGAATTTTCTAGTCTTCCAGACAGTAAACTCCTCCACTGTGAAAGCTGCTGCTATCTCTCAGTGGTAGCTGCAGCCCCACCTCTGGTCTCCAGTGGTGATCTTTGACATAAAGATTGCTGTTGACTGGCACAGAATGTGATGTTTTCTTCTCTGCTCCAGTTTGGGGACCATGAATAAACTGTAAAAGGGCACCTACCAGTGGTCACATGTGTAACACAGATCCCACTGTTGATAGTGCGGTGTCTACCAACTCCTGACAGCTGGTGCTTGCAAATGTTGCATGAACACTGTGAACAGTCTCAGAACTTTTTGATCATGCCTCATAGTGGCTACAAACCATATTTTTGTGTGAGCACTGGTGTGCTGCTCCATTTCTAGCAAGTTTACAAGATCTTTGAGTTCACTGTTATTGCTTATGGAAACTGCCTGTAAAAATACATTTTAAAAAAATGTAATAAATGTCATATTCCTTTAATGCACAGGCATGAAATTGATGTAGAAAGATAAAAAAAAAAATAAGGATTGTTTAAATAAGGTTTTACTGTTGCTTTCAGGAAACAAATCAGAGCTTGTGATGAAAGAATTACAGCCACACAAACACACAACAATAGTTGAAGTGACACAGAACAGGCCACAGTAGTTATCAGATGAGCTTTTTGAACTCTATGCTCAGGTAATGGCAAGTGGGACACAGCAAAACTTCTTGATCTTAATTACTTTGACACATCACACTCTGACTTTCAGAGTGACACGCTGAAAGCAGCATGTTTCCATCGGAGCTGTTCCTCGGCAGGAGTGCGATGACGCGGCACGCCACAATCTCCTGGGAGTTGAGACAAAGCTGCAGGTGAGATGAGATGAATCACTAAATTTGGTTGCTTATTAGTCTGAGTTTCACATTTTGTTCTGTGGGAAACAGGAAAAACACTAATCTCACAAGGCACATACACTTAACACATACGGCAAATATTTCAGTCAGTGTTAGAACCCTGTTTCTCCAAGGATGAGCGCACACACCGAGTGTTTCCACAGAGGAGCAGTGTGTCTTTGTCTGGCTTCGTGTGTTATTGTCTGTTACCTCTGGCTTCCTGTAAATCTTTTGTCAGAACACAGCTTGTTTTGTGAAGCCGTGGAGATTAAACAACCAGCAGCTATCGTGGTTAATTAGGTTGCTCGGGCTTTACTGACACCAGGGCTGGGCTGATAAATGAAGTGAGCAAGCAGTGCCACTGTGAAGGGTATTATCACTGACACACTCATTTCAATTCAGCACACAGGGCTGTGAGAGACATGAGACTGGCACACACACACACACACACACACGCATTTTTGGAACATCTCTGTCTGGATGTCTTCATGAAGTCATGGACCATTTGCAGGGATTCGCATCTCATTTGTCCTGCAAACACAAACTATCTTTTCATCTCCTTCCTGGTTGGTGTTAATCCACTGTCATTAATGAAGCCTGTGTGTCCACATCATTTTGTACATCTCTGTGTTGTGGGGTTGAGCAGTTAATCGACATCACATCAAAATCGTGTTATGAAACCATGCAATTAGCATATAGCTGAGGCTGGAATAGCATAAATAAAGAGTTTAAACTGTTGTGTCAATGGTTTTAAAAAAATCACGACGTCCTCCTTGTTGACTGCTGTTGATGGTGTCTCGTGAAGATTGAACTGAAAGCTTGACTTTGAAAAAAAATCAAACAAATCAGGTACCAAAAAGATTTTTTTCCCCCAGAATTGTTCAATTCTACTGCATAATATCAACTGTATATATTAGTTTATCCTGAATTGCTTCAAACTCCTTTTCCAAACCTTGTTTACTTTAATCTGCCTTATACTTTTCAAACCTACAAGCTAATTGTAAGGCATTTTGTTGTTCACAGCCAAACCTTTTCTTTGCTTTTCTTTTCTAATCACAGACAGCAGGACCTTTTTAATGTAGTCTCTGTGTCTCTGAAAACTCGAGGGGTCATGATAGCTGTTAATATTCAAAATTTCTCCAAGTTTGACCTTGACCAGCCAGTGAGGAACCTAATTACCATCCAGTATTTGCTCTACAGCATCATCAAGGTGTAATACACTGACTGACTGACAGGTTGACAGTTTTTATCCCCAGTACTATAGCAGTGCTCCCCAGTGTGTATACAGTAGCAGGCAATAATGACTGGAACTGACAGGTCAATATTTGTGTATTTTTCACTGCCATCGAGCTCCTCTCCCCATGTCACTAACCTTCACATTCAGTCTGCGTGAGGCTTTAATTCGTAAATCTCCTGTTCTCAGTCGACTCTCATTCTTTGACACATTGCTATGGCCTGACCACTGGTGTTGAATGATTCATTGTGTTCTCTTGTCACATGAGACAAACCTGTCACGGTATGTGTAGAAGAAATGTAGATTGCTAATTCTGGCATTAAGGTCTGCAGAAGTGAAAACCGCAGTCTTCCCTTCTACCATTCATTCTGACTTGTGCTCCAACTTTCCTTAAATCTTCGTTTTTGCCCTCGAAGAAGTGCAAAATCGAGGCTCTTCTCTGTGTGGTGGCCCCATTTGAGCTGCTGCAGATAGTGGAAATCTGTAATTCTGTGAAGCTTTGTGAGACATGATACTGGGTTTCTAATTTATGCTCACTGAGATGGAGATACAGTGTCTGAGTATACTCTATTAGCCATGAAACACTTTGCCACATATAGGCTTCATTCCCTTCTCTTTTTTTTCATTTAATTCTCACCGGTTGCTAGATGGCATATTGGCAGGTGCCTGTTGCCATGGTTACATCACACGTGGGCAAAGCCATATCCTTGCTATTACAGCCTTGCTTTAGCCATTTGCTACATGATGTGGATGTTGTGGTTGAACAAACAGCAAGGGAGTGTGTGAGATGCTGATTGGAAAAATATACAGGTGGTTGATAGAGTAATAAGCGCACATTATCTTCTAAGCCTGCAGAACAGCTTGTGCTAGTGCTCGTTATAAAAGTATACACTTTTACATATTTGGCTGCTTTGTGATACGGAACTGCAAAATTTTTTATCATGCAATTTTCCTGCTGTGAAGAAGAGTAAAAGTGTGAGGCATAAAACTGGAGAAGTGACTGTCAGATGGGGGTGTGTGGGCAGTTGGCATGATTTATGAAAAACGCCCCTTTTGATTGAAAGTTTGAGAGCGACTCAGAGGTTGACTCACACGCTCCTCGATTTGTTTTCTGCACCTTATTTATCCTCGTACCAATATACATGTTTGATTTATGCAGTATATTCCTTTCTATTATATGGTTTTAAATGCTTTCCGAAGAGCACAACTGTCACTTTAATATTCAAGACCTCCAGTTATAGGCTTTGACTCATCATTTAATCTAATTGATGAGTTTCAAAGCCTGATTCTCCGCCTGTAATTCCCTCTGTAAAACATTTAAAGCACCAGATGGGGACATAATGAACTTTTCTTGCAGAAAGCGTCTGATAGAAGCTTATGAAACCAAGCACTGGCTGGAATCTCAGTTAAATTGAGTTTAAAATATTAGCAGAAAAATGGAGTAACAATTTTTATGTCATTTAAGTTTTACTATTTTTTTTAAAGGAACATTAACACAAATAATGAACTCAGACCAAACAGACAAAAACACACACAAGAAACAGAACAGCACAGATTCAGCAAAATTAAATACAGACCATTTTGTAACCATTTTGTGCCAGTTGACTTTGCTGTCAGACTGATGATGCTGGATCTAAAATGAGGCAAAGAATGTCATCAGCATATATAAAAAAAAAAAAATTCCACCTGCCAGTGCTCCCTTAGTTCTTACCTCCTATGGCTATTGCATGACCAGAAAAGGGGAAAGATGATTCCCAGCTTTGTGCCTCAAGAGAGCCCCAAAAATGGGGAAATTGAACCATTTGTGACAATGGCTCTACTAGGTTCTGCATAGATTATCTTGACCCAATTAAGAAGTCCCAATTAAGAAACTTTTCTAAGACGCTGAATGAAAAAAACCCCACTCAACCCTATCAAATGCCTTCTCAGTGTCAAGTAAGAAGGCAGCAAGCGGTATATTACTATAACTTAACCAAATCAAATGAAGTAGCGGTTCAGGATTGTTGGAAGAAGACTTCCCTTAATAAAACCTCCTTGAGACAAGATTTTCTCTAGCCTTAGTAAGCACCTTACCGTCAACATTCACTAAGCTAATTGGTCTGAAGCTACCAAGGTCCAGTGAATCCTTGTTCTTTTTTATTTTAAGGATCAGTGAAATGAGAGCTTCACTGACAGTATCAGGGAGACATTGCAACAGTTGCTATAAGTTTGAGTTTCTTATTGTTACTGAGAAAAAGGAAAGTCAGCTAGTTACTACCCTTCGATGTACCGTTTTGTTGATCCTTTAACAAAAAAGTTACAAATTTTCCAAGTAGGTATTGCTTTCAGAGAAGACAACATCAGGATTAAGGTGTTGTTGTTCTAGTTACCAAACTGAGGTAGACAACTGAGCACCAGGTTAGACTGTCAGTCAGGATAACCAATGCTGCTGCAAGATTTGATCTTGACAACACGTCTGAGTGGTAACAGAGGGAGAAAAGTAGGGTGGATGAGAAAAAAAGAGGATGGGAAGTAGAGCAAAAGTGACAGAAAAAGCAGAGATGGAAACAACAGAGTAATGCAAGAAACGGGAAAGAAAAGTGCTACAAATGGATGAGAGGTGCGTGAAAGAGTTGGAAGGTGTCGGGGAACGAATAAGTAAAGGCACAAGAGATGACAAAAAAAAGGTGAATGATGGATAGAATAAACAAAATGGTAGATAAGTACAAAAAGCCAAACTATCAGAGGGGTTCAGTGGTGTTAGAGGAATAAATACAGTACTTAGCTCTGCAGTGCGACTCTCTGACCCCAACTTCTTTTATCCATCCAAGATCAAAGCGCCAACAAAGCTTTTGAAAAAACCCAGGGGAAGGAATTACACATGAATTTTAGTGCTTTCAGTGGATGAAGGACTTCTCATCTAATTCTGGCCACCATCATAATGATTATCATTAACATACTCCCCTCTGTTATTGTAGCCACAGATACTCTTATACATACTTTAGTTGTGAACTCGGCAAGCCATTTTAAATTGAAATGCTTTTGAGGGGTTTTGAAAGTAACATTAGTCACTGAGACATTTATGAGAGACAAAGTTTGTTTGCATAGCAATTGAAGTAAAGAGGAATATGCAAATGCACACTAAACCCTGTGCAGATGAAACGATGCGCTTTTCAAAAGGTTTCACGGTACTTTTTGTGTGTGTGTACATGTGTGAGACAGGTTCAGATGCTTTTTAGATGATCTGACAAACACATCTAAACCTTTAACATTCAGCGATATGACGCTTTTGTACTTTTGAAGCCTATGTACTGCTGAAGAAGCCTGCCTGCCTGGTGGAGGCACATGTTCTGAGTTCATGTGAGGCCTGTACTACAAAGCATGTTGAATATAACCAGGGTATCTTTTTATTATCTAGTTTATCTAAACTTATCAACTGCAGTCGGGATAAGCAGTTGATAGAAGCTGGTTATCAATTTGGTGAGTCAGTCCGGAGTTTCTGAACCTGGATTTGGATGCATTTACGTGGAAGAGGCAGAGCTAGCAACAGATGACCAAACATGGGCAAATCATCTGGTACCAGAATCATATTTAACACACCAAGAGCAAACTATAATATTAGAGAAATACAAAGATATTAAACACATATAGACTAAAACTAAAAGAGCTGCTGCAGTCAAAGCACGAGGGAAAACTACATACTGTGTGAATGCATTCTTATCAACCACGACCAGATTATTTGGGCACGAGTAGATCTGACTATAATTACAACTCTACATTCTATCCAGTGAAGGTGTTGCTTAGATGTATTCGTTGTGCCTGTAAGTCAGTTGAAGCTTTATTCTTTCAGCTGTAACCCTGCAGTGTTAAACACTCATGGGACCAAGTAAAGTACAAATATAAAAACTTTATTCAAACCAATAAGTAGACTTAGTGCAAATCTTCTGAGGTCAACAGGCAGGCTATAAAGCTTTAGTGATTTAATTAGTTTCTATTTAAGGACTAAATTGCTCTGCAAAGGCATAAGGAACAATGAATTGGCTTTGAAATTGCTTGCGGCTCTAAAAACTCATATCCCCCCTCTCTATTTGTGCACCGAACTCTGCGGGATGTTTGAGGAATGTTGATGCCACTTTCCAGGAGAATTAATTGGTCAGTAGATTGTGTTTTTAGTGCACATTGATCCTGTTATATCAGATATAACCTACTCCAGAGTAAGATATGACTTCAGCAGAAGTTACCATGGTGAAAGAAGAGAGTTTCCCTTGAACCCTGCTTTGTAGTACAGATACAGCAGTAGCAAATACACTGAACATACAGCTAATGTGACTTGTGACTATAAAATAAACCTATAATTCACTGTCATCCTAAGAGTTTAATGAGAAGATTTGTGCCACCCTTAAATATATTAATCAAACATTTGAACAGAGGCAGAGTAGCTGTTTCCAATCTTTATGCTATGCTAAACTAACTTTGCTGTGCTGTAGATTTGTATTTACCAGACAGATATGAAAGTGCTATTGATTGATTTAGCTGTCAGCAAGAAAGCAAATAACTGCATCTCCCAAAACACCATGTTAGGCATTACCACTGATCAAGTAGTAGTGACTTCAGAAGTGGACAATATTTCCCAAACTATTGCTGCTTACTCTTCCCAAAATCACCCAAATGCAAACGATTAATCTCTCAATGGGAATACATAAATTGCAACTTAACTTAATGGGTTTTAATGGGAATCCAAATAAGAAACAAATCGGCTCGTAAACGTATCAATCTGACTAATGATCGCAGTAGAGGTAATTGGGAAATCAGTTACCATTATTGCAAGAAGTATTGCATTGATGCTTTTAATTAAATGCATTGAAGAGAGAGAAAGTACATGTGTTTAGATGAAGGATGAAGCAAAGAGAATGTGACACAATGAGATGTGAGCTCCCTCTCCTGCTCTCTCTTGTCTCACTCTCTGGACTTGCTGTTATGGATCAATATCTTTCAGTCTCCTCCTCTCACTGTACAAAAGGCTATAGGTAATGGGCCGTAACAAAGCTTGTGCATGTGTATGCGTGTGTGCACACATGTGCTGGAGATTTAAGTATAGTCTGAGCTGTCACTTCTCAGCCTTGTCTCAGCTGCACAGTAGGTATAGTGCCATTCTTCCTCCTAACAGGAGGAACCTTTCATTAGTGGGAACAAGCTTGAACAGTGTCCTTGTTTTTTTTTTTGTTTTTTTTTTTTCAGAGCAACCTTTTGTGTAAGATGGTTTGGATGTGTGAAAAGATTTGCAAGAATGTGGTTGTCCAGAATGAAAATTAATTAAAAGTTTGTAGGTGAGATAGTGGGTCTGCAGAAAGCATCACTGTTCACATAGTTGTATCATGTTTTTCCCCATATTGAGTCTCGGTACAATTTTGTGCCCCAAGGTATCACTTATTATTTTCTTACTGATTACACAAAATTGAACATGTTGTGTTGATAATGGCCTCAGTGGTACCTAACAGCAGGTACCACTGTTCTCACTGGACCAGATGAAAGTAGAATGCATCACAGGGGAGCCTAGTTCTGTTCATATCTGAGTTACAGGCCATGCAGTGCTGTGCGCGATGTCCGAATTATACATTGAAAAACGCATTCATTGATTCATTTAGTGCAAACAGGATCGTTTAAACCCATTTGAGATTTTTAACATCTTTTACTGAAACCCGTGTCAGAGGGCCAAGCATATCAACTGCATGCAACAATGTGGTGTCAGTTCACACATAATCTTGCACAGTTCAGTTTTTCAGAAATCTGACAAAGACAATCAGCTCATTATTTTTCGGCACAGGTTGTCTCCCTGTGTGAATCTGTTCACAAAGCAAAAATGGGCCACAGTTATTTCCTTTTAAAATTTCCTGTTCCATTTAACGATTGTAGGTATAGATATAAATATGTTCTTATTTTTTAAAGCTAGACATGTGCATTACTATTTATCACTATGCGCTTGACAAATATAATGTTTTGCTTTTGATTTAGAACTGTAAGAGTAGATTAATTGCATCTCACAACAGTGACCTTAGCTCAGCTATACAGCTATGAATATTCATGACAACATCAGTCTGAAGAAATGATAAATAACTCTGCAAATTGGTCCATTTAAAACCTAAAATACACTCACCCTTACCTTGGAGGTATGTAGAATTAAACTTCGTACAGCGACTTTGAAATCACTTTGGTCAGGGATGATTTTTACAGTCATGAATGACAAAAATGTTGTCCTCTGCATGGTGAACTTTCTCATATTTAATTGAATTAGATGTAAAATTACGGATGTGAAAATGTTCTCAAGCAGCTGTCTTTAAGTTAGAGGGTTAGTTGTATGTGAAATCTGTATAGTTACTCTTCCCAAAATCTGAAAAGATCCATCTAAATAGTACAGTGCCAGGACTGATCAAGAAGCTAGACTCTAACCATGCAAACATAATGTGATAACACTGTGGTTTTATGGATCAGTGTGGGAACCCAATGTCACAGTTTGTTAATTTAATGCTTCCTCATCAAGCCTGAAAGCTTATAAAGGCCATTATTTCTTACTTCCATATGTGTGACTGTCAGAATAGTACACAAACCACAAATACACTCACTGCAATGTTGCATTTTACTCTGTTTCCTCCAATACTGTCAAATTGCAGTTAGTGTCATAGTGGATGTCATTGCTGCTGTAACTTAGGTGCACTGCTAGCTTTTATTTTTAAATTGCTGCTTCAGATTCATTGCACTTCAGTGCTACAGAGTAAGTGTACCTCGTCACTCCGACCTTGTCACTGGTACAATAAATTTCAGGTTGCAAAATCTCACCATAGTTTTAGTTTCTTTTTCAGACATACTGCGATATGCTCACATTTCAGTGAAGGAGATGCTTTGTAGGGCAGTATGTAATTATGACTTTACTATCTGCTGATAGTCCTACATTTTGTTCTTCATGTTCTTTATTGTGTCATATTTCTACTACTGCTACTATTTTACTGATGCAGTTTCTCATTTTCTCAACACATGCATGTTTTCAAAGCCTAATTTTATTGCCTGCACAATGAAAATGAAGGAATCTTAAATGTCCAAACATGCTGTCAATATAACAGCTCCTCTGACAGCCTGAAAAATGTCTAAGATCCAGTCGTCCCTGAGCTATATCAACATTGACGTTTGAGGCTGATTACAATTGATTCTGGTGTGTATTCAAACGTTCCTTTTAAGGCACCTCCTTTATGTTTGAGTTGCAGCCAGTGACAGGACATCATGTATTTTTCTAGGTTTTACTGGACTCCAGCGGCGTCACTCTGAATTTGAGAAAATTTTGTAATAATAGAAAGAATGTGTTCTGTGTTGTGAACTGAACAAATCCATAAAAGTACAATAATGCCAGAAAATGATTATCACAATCATGCCACAGTTTTGAATACACAGAAAGCTGGAACACAGCAAACCTACAGGGTGATTAAATTAATCACAAGACGTAATTGAGTCTTGATTTAAATTGCAAATAAACATAATTTTTGTGCTAAAAAACAACCTATATACTGCTTTTAAGGGCATCAGCTGTGGGAAAATCTGTCTCGTTAAGCTCATAATTCTCTGCTCTGGTATAATATGCAGACTGATTTGCTTTCAGGGTGTAGACCTTTTATTCTCAATGGTCCAGACCTAGAAATAGCTGCTGCTTTTAATTAAAACACATCTTTTAGGGATGTCTTAGACAAACAGTAGGCTTACTTCCAGCTCATTTACAACAGCAGTGAATAAATTGTGTACGAAGATCATTAATCACATGCTCATGGGATGGCACGGCACGAATTTTAACTCCAAAATCTTACACCAATCACAGGCATGACAATGAAACCAGCTGCCTAATGTTGCTACCAAAACATCTTTGACCCATTGAGGCACGGACTTTATAAGACATCTGAAGGCCTCCTGTGTGTTCTGACATATTTCTTCCATAGCTAATGTTGAGGTTTTAAACAATTTGTGCTACAGTAGCTCTTCTGTGAGTACAGATCACACAGGCCACCCTTCACTCCCCCCATGAGTGAGCTTTGGGCAACCACAATCCTGTGACCGGTTCACCAATTGTCCTTCCCTGGAAAAACCCCACAAGACCTGCTGTTGTAGATGCTCTGACCAAGACTCCTATACATCACAATTTGGCTCTTATCAAAGTCAGATTCTCATGTGGGCCCATTTTTCTAGCTTCCAAAACAAGAACTGACTGTTCACAATATGCCTAACATATCCAAACCGCCTGACAGGTGCCACTGTAATGAGATAACAGATGATATTCCCTTCACCTGCCAGTGCTTTTAATTTTGTGACAGCTCTGTGTCTTTTGCCAGCACTAGAAATGAGCAAAGCTTCCTGGTACAGTGCATTCCTACACTGTAATTGTGGTGATGAACCTACAGGCTAATGTTGGCTGTGTTACAAGTATTAATGTAACGTTAAGCAGAGAAAGGTCATTACAGCGTTCATCATTATGCTCGTTTTTCCTGTGGCCAAATGCGCAATCCCTGTAATCACAGGCACAGATAGCTGCAGCTCACATTCTCTACGGAGAATGGACTTTTATGTAAACAGACAATTGTCACTTGCTCCCAAAGGTGCAATTAACTAGTGTTTAAAACAGCTACAGGGTTCTGGGGTATAACAAGGTCTAATCCATCTACAGCCACTTCAGTGTTTCCACTGCAGTATAGTATAGTTTGTCTATACAGTATGCAGACCTGTACTGGTCTTTTCCAGATAATCATCATTGCTCCTTGTTTTGACAGCCCTTACATTTGCATTTTCTTCTCATATTTACTTTATATTAGCTTCCATTTCCACAATGGTGCCAAAAGAAATGTCATCTTGGAATATTTAATTAAATATTAAACAGACAACTGAAATGGCAACATCAGTATCATTATTACATTCTTTGTAGTTTCACTGTTCAGTGACTCAGAGTGTATTTACATGCAATTTTTCATTCTGTAAAATTAATAAAACTGAATTATCATTTCCCTTAAAAATAAAACTTGATTTGTTCGAGGTTTTGAAAATGCTAAATATTTAGTAGGAATGATGGGCTTCAGGCTGAGTGGCCCAGAGGGGTGGTGGAAGTCAGAAGATATTGAGAATCACACCATAAGACAAAAAGAAAATTTAGAAAATCAACAACTTTATCCTTGAGATTTGCTGTACTGTATTTTGGTCTGTCTCTATTTCTTATACAGACAATATGTAGTGACTCAAGAGACCAAAGTTAATTAAAGTGCCTGGGTTAAAGGTCAGAATAAATTAGTCAGAGCAACCCTCTCTTCATTTTGCAGCGTGCCTCCTGAGCTCAGTCAAATGAACATCTAAGACTAAAAGCGGGCACGTTGATTGTTATTAACTCCTCCTTGAAAAGTCAGGTCAAAAGTCAGAGTTGGCTACAATGTAATTCCCTCCAAATGCCAGACAGGGAACATAGAGACAACTGAGATAAGATGAAAAGAATAGAAAGGAAAAATTTGAACTTGCATGACTATTGACTGGGTGAGTGGAGGGGTTCAATATGTCTGCTGCAAGTAAATCGGAGGAAAATTTAATCAGTCCTCTGTCCAGCAGCAGCAGCAGCAGCAGGTGGTCATGGTGTCGGCCACGCAGCGATAGCATGTCGCCTTTCCTGCTCTGCTTGTTTGTATGTACGTGTGAGTGGGCACATTCACTTCCTTTGTCCTTGCAACCTAATAAGTGTCTAGGTGTCCTGAGTTCACTGGTTAATGATAGTATCAGAAGACAGAGAGAGAAAGATGCAAGGAGAGAGGAAATGATGCCTTGCAGGAGTAGCCAGGGAGAGAGAGAATGAAGCACACAGGAGGATCTGAGCTGGCAGAACTCTATCAACCCTCCTTTTCCTTATGCCCCCTCAGGGAGTTTGTGATACTAACAGCATGATAATGCATGCCACGCACACGTGCATGCACACACAGGCTCAGTTTCAGGAATGTGTTAATCCCAAGAGCACAGTCAGAGACTACAATCGCAGTTTCTGTAACATGTTAGATTCTTGAGGGGAATGGGCTTGTGAAGTCTTTTCTATACCAGTCACACAAAGGGGTAAATGAAGGTTACCCTTCTGGCAACAGCTGCCACTGCCATCAGCAGCCTCCTCTGGTGTCTGCTCTGGGGTTTATTGTGTTTCACTTCCATAGGATGCCTGTATGACCAACTTGCTTCTTCTTCGTAGTCTTGTATGTGTATTGATCAGCCTAGCAGAGAATATTGTCTAAATTTAAATAAACAATTCTTCCGGTCATCATCCCTGCATCCATATTGAACAATTCTGCACCTTAATGGCAGTGTGAAAGTTAAATGCAAATGCACGAAGTAATATGTCCTTACATAGTAATCCTGAAAGTAAAGGCTTTGTGCATGGGCCTGTCATATGTCTACTATTAATGTTTGTCACAGATCTACAAATAACCCCTAAACAGTCACAAGCACAAATGCAGGCCAAGTGGAAATTCTGCCACTGTATTTTCTATGCCATCAGCCCACTTGGAGTCATAATTTAAAAGCATAAATCATTATGATTCAAACAGTGTAAACCATTTCAAGATACTAATATTAAAGCAACAATAGTCGCAGCAGTAGTTTCTTTCCTTTTCTGTCATCCATTGGTGGCACATACTTCTTAAATCCCAAAGTGCTGCACATTGTTTTCTGTCCAGAGTCAGTCAAACAAAATGCTTCCAAGCTATTAGTCATCACCTATACATCCATCCCTCCATCCTTCCATCCATCTATTCATCTATGTAATCTGTCCAGGGAGTTCTGGGTCTCCTCACAGTTGGTTGTGGCCAAAACACATCCAAAGAAATGCACCCAGGAATCATCCCAGTCAGATATTAGAACCACCTCAAGTGGTTCCTTTCAAAATGAAAAAGCTGCAGCCCTACCCCAAGCTTCCTCCGGATGTCCGAGCTCCTTTTCTTATCTCTAAGGATGGGTCAAGCCGCCTAGAGGAAACCTACTTTGAAGACTTGGATCTGTTATCTTATTCTTTCTGTCACTATGTAGTTGTTGTTACCATAAATGATGACTGTAATAAAAATATCTGGTACATCGAGAGCTTTGCCGTCAGGAACAGCTCCTTTTTTATGACAACAGTCAGTACAATGCCTCCTTTACTACTGATGCTACTCCAATGTATCTGTTCATCTCACTCTCTGTCTCTTCTTCTATATCTGTATTACTTTTAGTCTTCTTTATTATAAAAAGGGGATGAATGTTAGAAGAACTGTTTCTTAACCCTTATTACGCAGTTCTTGCTCCTAAGCCTAATCAACCGTCAGTTGTAGCAGACGATTCTCTGAAAGTTTTATTACAGTTATAAGAAAAGGCAATGATAAATGATGTCCTGTTTGTAGGGTTGTCTGATCAGAAACTGCCATTTTATGTAATTTTGGAAGACAATGACTAACAGCATGTGTTATATGTACAGCTGTGCCAATATGCACTATAAACCTTTTGGTTTTTGTTGTTCTTTTGTTAGTCAGACTCATCAAATGTAGGATGCGGGTATAAATTATTGACCAACCATTTCAGTCAGCATTCCCCCCCTCCATTGTGCTGTCTGTGTAGCCACAGATAGCGAGATTCACAACAGGGAGGAACTAATGAAGGTTTCAGATTTCCCAAGGATTTGGATTGTGTAGTAAGGCATAGCTGCTTTTTTTTTGTTTGTTTTTTCAATGAAATATCTATTGTAGTGCTCTTTTTCCTGCATGCAAATGTTCCACCAAACAATATATATATTATACCTGCCACTGTTTTGACTGAACACCGAAGATGCATTTTTTTGCTTAGCTTGGTGATTGGATTAAAGAAAAAGAAACACGCCAGCATATTTTCCCCTGTAACACAATGATACTGAAGTGAAACCACACTATTTTGTTCAGTAGACTGAGCTGGCAAAGTGGGGCTATTCATTTCTAAATCAATTTTTGCATGTTTCCAGGATAATCCATTATAATACTCTCTGAGGTTGAGCTCTGTGACCACATTAATTTGTAAATATCACTGTCATTATAGGTGTCTACAAAGGCTATTGGTTAGTGTCTGTTCTGCAGGGATCTTCTCCAGAATGTCATCCCCCTCCATAGGAAATCATCTCACACTTACTCATTGAAAATGACTCAACTTTTAGCTGTTCCACTGAAAACCTGCTCACCTTGATGAGGTTACTTACTGGAGATGATTCACTTTTCTGAGACGTGTCCTGTTGACTGATCAGGTCTTAAATACTCTAGATATTGCAACGTGTTTCTCGCCTTCCTGTGACACTGGTGACAATGTCAGCAGTGCAGTGACAGTGAGCTTAAAGAGTGACATTACACACAAACACGCATATGCACATACACACACAATGTTGACAAAGTGTTGACTGTTGTGTTGTTTTGAAGGTCAGCAGCTTGCTGTGCAGCGCTGTCAATCGCCACAGGCTCAGTTGGTTTTTTCTATACTCTTGTGTCTGCTTTGATTCTTAATGCTGATGTGATGTTTGTTTTCTTCCGTTCCCTTAGCTTTTTTTTAATGACTCTATACATTATGCGTCAGTGTCATTATCCTCTGTGGAAATAAGATCCTTCACAATGAGCTATTTATACGGATAGCTGACAACTACAACTTCTTTACATTTTATTTAAAGGTACCTGCATCTGCAGTTGATATACCTGTACCAGGAGAATTGTGTTTGGCTCACGCTGTTCATGGAGATCCTGTGATGTATCATTCTGCAGTAATAGCAGCGGTCATGTTGTAGAACAGAGTGGGAAATGACTTGTCAAAGGACCAGCCAAAGTGATTCGTAGCCATCACACACTCTGATGTGCTTGGACTCCTGGTGGTGTGAATTCTAAGATTGTCATTGAAGGTATTTGTTTCCTGAGTTGTCCCTCTCTGTCGAACTTGTTCCTTGACTGATTGAAGCGCCCTTGGCATTTTTCACCGTAGCACAGCACGACTAGCATCATAATAATGCAGACTGTCATTGTTTGTTTTTGTGTGTTTGTGCTTCTTTACCAGTTCCATATAATTTATTTTTTAAGACTGCAAAATGCAGAACAGTAAGAAGATGAACATCCAGAAAGGAAACTGCAAGATGATTTATTATTTAAAAATGGCAATACCAAAATAAAAAATAAAAATAAGTCACCACAACTACTGGGACACTGATCTTTACTGCTGCACTAATCAGTGTTTTATTTTCACAATAAGTCTGGTGACTGTGTAATGGGAAAGGTCACTCATAATGAACAACCCACATTGAATTATTACCACTCTGTAGCTCATTTCAGCTCTACAGTGCTATCGTTTTGTCTTGTAGATTTTTTTGGTTTGTTTTACTGTTCTCAGCTGGACTGTTTTGGTTCACCCTCACTGCTCTCATTAACCTAATTCCCAGCAGCAGTGGCAGCAAAGTCAGAGAGTATCTCTGATACAACCATAGTACTCAACCTGCCCAGAACCAATAAGCAGACAAAGACAAAGCAGCAAGATGGTGAATGTAGAGTAGTATTTAGCTACAAAAGATTCAAATGTTTAACCCATGACTTGGTGGTCGTCAAAACAGAGTTACAAGAAGAGTCAATATTGGCTTTAAGTACATCAGGTAGTTAGAAACACAATGCAGAATTAATACTAATTGGTAATTGTAAGCAAGCACAACAAAACAGCATAATAAGCTTAAATTTATGTGTTTAAAGCTTGTTTTGCTGTACTGAGTGGCCAAAAAACACCAATGAAGCTTTGAGAAAGGAATGGAGTGGTTACACTTCCTGAGTAGTGGCATGAAGCCTTTGAATGTGTGTGTGCGTCACTTACGGCTTTCTTTCCAAAGCAGGTTAACGTTTTTGTTATTTGTAAAGATAACTATGATTCGCTTCAGAGCTTTTTAATTAGTGGTTTCTCATTTCCTGAACCTCTTCTCACATATACCGTACACATAACACCCACGTGCTTTATATTGTGTAGTTCTACCTTCTGGTGCCAAAATATCTCTGACCCTTTGCGACCTGGACACCAGATCTCTGAAGATGACGTTGGCACTGTTTGGTCCTGTGGGTTGCAGGGTGGGACCTCTGTGGGTCAGGCTTGCTCCATCACATCCCACTCATACGGGATGGATTGGGATCTGGGGAGTTTGGAAGCAAAGTCAACACCTTGAGTCCTTTTTCTTGTTCGTCCGTTGCCATGAAGGGTGTGCATGGTCTGCAAAAACCTTTTAAGTGGGTGGTACATAGCTGAGTAACATCTACATGAATTCCAAGAACCAAGGTTTCCCAGCAGAACAATGCATTGTAACAAGATTAATGTCAGCGTCACACACACACACACGCACACACCCACACACACACAGACACACACACACACACACACACACACACACACACACACACACACACACACTAGCTTCCCAGCAAAACACATGCAAACATGCACATACTCAGCAAATGTGCACGTGGGTGTATGCATGTGTGTATTGTTCCTGCCTCCAGGCATGTGTCAACGCCCTAGCAAGCATTCGTTGTTGTGAACTCATGAGTGTAATTTTATGACAGTGAATTAATTAATTCATCTTAAGATACAAGATATGAAATTACAGGAAACCAAAGATATGCAGCTGGAAGACTGGGCTATGGTTTAATGGAGCTCAGTGTAAACCAGACCAGTATGCAGTGAAGCAGACTGATACAGACCTAATGGAACTAATGACTTTGTTTTTCTGAAGTTACTTCAAGCAGAAACATCGCCGTTGCTGTTGATCCAATGAGCACTTTTTAAGGGAAGCACAAATAACAGATATATGAACATGTATAGAAAAACAGATTAGATGTTTCTCAGAAGGACTTGGAGCAATAAAAATTTACAGTGAAGTGACGTGTAAAGCTTCTGTTTTTACTGGTTAACTGCAATCGATCCAGTCTCCCAAGTAGATCTTTAATATTCCAAGTTTTGCAGTAATGGGAAAATCTAATGTATGGCAATAATAAAAACAGAAATAGTTAAGTTGTTATACGGTTCATATTTTACCCTCATATTTACTTACTGCATTAGTAAATACAATATTTTTTACTTGAGGCGCTCATATAAGTTGATATAATGCAGCACAGTAAAAACAGCTCAGTGAACAAACTCATTGGTCTCTGCATATGTTTTCTTTCACTGCACGGACACATTTTTTCATACTGTGAATTACAGTATTCACTCTCATGGCAGCAGTCCTTGTGCAGCCATGGGTGTAATCGCTCCTGTTAAATAGAGGATATCTCAATTTTGGATGAAACACACCACATTCTGTCCACTGTGACAATGAAACCAAAGCTTGAGGAGTTTCTTGGTGGTTAATCGGCTTTTGTCAAGAGGGTGGCTCACTGCTAATAAGCCAAGAGACATTCTAACTTTGGACCAGGAGTGCTATTGATCTCATCACTTGTAGAGCTGAAGAGGGAAGAAGGACACTTTGCCTCTCCTGAACAAGGGAAGTAATTGGGTGAACTGACCTTGCAGAGATACAGGAGGGAATGGGAGGCAAAGCCAGAGAGAGGTGAGAGAGTTAAAGAGAAACTGGGAGGAGGGAAGATGGCTCAGTCCTATGGTGCTGGAGTCTATATTTTCTATAATTCACCTTGCATGTAATGGGCTTAATACATGGTAGACAATGTCACCTCTCCTCCATTTACAGTCAATGATGTGCATGTTACAGGGAAGCACAGTATGCAAGAGCTCCCTGCACGTGAGGTGACATGCGATGGTCATGGAAATCGTTCTGTATGTTTACATGAACATGCAGGCTCGCAAAACATCCGCTGATTTTTCAATTTGTAACTGCAGTTGTGAATTTTGGCCTCTATTGGCCAAACAG
This sequence comes from Amphiprion ocellaris, assembly GCF_022539595.1. Lineage (NCBI taxonomy): Eukaryota > Metazoa > Chordata > Actinopteri > Pomacentridae > Amphiprion > Amphiprion ocellaris. The sequence continues at coordinate 30,737,348 of NC_072769.1, read as the reverse complement.
CAGAGATTAAATCCTGACAGGCCAATGAAGGAATTGTGTAGTGTTGAGTAAGGCTGTAAGGGTACGCAAAAGGAACAGTTTGGTATGTGCTTGGACTTTGGAGTCATAGTTTGGGACGTTTCTGGTGCCACACATACAACAACAACAACATAAAAAGTCCAACATTTTTTTCCGTACACTGCCAGTCAAACATTTTAGAACGCCCCAGTTTTTTCATTTTTTTAAATTGAAATTCAAGTATTTCAAGTGCAAAGAATAGCTTAAAAGGTACAAAGGTAAGTGGTGAACTGCCAGAGGTTAAAAAAATAGGTAAGGTTACCAAAATTGAAAAATAATGTATATGTCAGAATTATACAAAAAGGCTTTTTTCAGGGAACAAGAAATGGGTTGTTCTGCAGCAAGGAGGTTGATCAAGCCTTGAAAGTTGGTGCTACCAAATCCTATAGGTGTCACAACTCTTCTTGATTACTTACAACCCTCTCTGTCTGCATAAAAATAGTGTTGCAAGACACCGTGGCACCATACCTTCGAGACCATTATTTGAACAGTATTGTACTGCAGAAAGTAGTGTGTTGCTATAAAAATGGAGAGGTAAAGGCGACTAACAATATAAGAGAGACAGACCATCGTAGCACTTAAAAATGTAGGTCTTTCCAACAGGAAAATTACCACGAAAGTCAAGGTGTCAGTACAGTTTTCTTCACCATCAAAAGGCACTCAGAAACTGGGGGAACACAACACTAGCACACCATCCTTGTCAGATCCACCACTTGCTCTACATTGCTGACTTAGTTCACAGGGAACCCAAAATTTTCCCACAGCTCATTTGAAAGGAGATGGCAGAGTTTTCTATCCCTTGTTTGTCATTTACACTCTCCATGCATGCCAGTCAGCTTGAGCTAAGCTTAGCATGGCATGTCGTTAAGTTGCTAATGACTTACAGTCTAAGGTTTTCAGGAGGAACTGGCACTTGTGAATTTTGTTTAAATATACTATACACTGAAACCATAATGTCCGTAGTGTAGTTCAGGGCTAACAAGTCTGCCTTTAAACCTCTCATGCTGAATGCATGTGTGTTTGTAAAAAACAAAAGAAAAGAGATTGTGCAAAAATACCTGTGCTTCTAGATTCTTGGCCCTTGTCTGTTTTCTAGAAAATAAAAATCAGAAATGTTAAAAATAAATGAATCATACAAGCAGAATGTTTTTCCTGGCATTTGAGCAGACAGCCAGTGCAGCCAAAATGCTTACTGCAGTGTAAGAAAGTGCGAGCCAGAGTGCGCTTGATGTTGGTGAAAGCAAAGCAAGGCAAGAAGTATGGCATGTGACTGAACGGACACTCCTACGCAGAGCTTATGCCTGTACACTGCAAGACACCTGTGGCCCAGCACCTCATAACAGCACCAAATTTACAAACAAATGAATTTTGAGAAAATGCAGTAATATCTTATATGTACGTCAAAAACAACCAAATATTAAGCCTGTGTTAACATTCATGATGCAATTATCAGAGACTGTTTTCGCTGTCAGGAAACCAGACTTTTATTGTTGTTTCCAAGGACAATGTAAATAAACAAGGCTGCACAGATGTCGTAAAAATGAAATGACCCTATTTTCAACTCCTTTTTGGATGATTATTTTTTTAAAGAGATTAAAAAAGAAAACTATGATGATAATATTTATTCCTTATGTCAGAGGAAAATGATATGAGTACGGGTGGCAGGTGTCCTCTTTGGGCAGAAATGTTATTGGTCTTGCTTGTTGCTCACTGTTTTACAATGCAGCTTGAATACAATGCAGTGCTATTATTTGATTTGTAATATGTGCAGTTCCTATAGCAACGATTATCTGGCAGTTATTTCTGCATGCATGTTTATAGTTGGATATTAAAACCATTTATTTACTTAACAGTCATCTAGCTATTTGTGCTCACATGTAAAACCCGGCCTGAAAAATCTGTGTACAGGTCTGGAAATTTAAGTCTGGAAAAGTTTGGGATTTTTGAATTGAATATTCTAAGGAACTTTGATTACTGGTTAACACATAGTGAGGTGACTGCATGTCCAGAGACATTTTTGCAAAAATTGTGATTGTAATTGTGGCTTCATTTCTGTGTGGAAAAACACAAATCTGACATAAAGCCTCTAAATTTTGTAACATTGCTAAACAGCAGCTAAAATCACTGTTAAGATGAATCAGCACAGATGCAGTTTACAAGAGTACATTTTTAAAATGTACTTTTTGCAATTTAAACCAAGAATGAGTTTACATTTATTTAACATTAAAAACATGTTACTTTTGAAAAAGTTTATTGATTGGATTCTTTTCAGAGCTTTTATAGCTAAATCTGTACTCCTGTCTTCTTGAACTTAAATGTATCACTTTATGCATCTCTTAATATTTTTTTGTGTTTTAATCAAGTTTGATTTTCCTGTTTAATGTCAAAAATCAAACAAGGTTTTTTTCTTGGATGTTGTTGAAAGAGGTTGAAGTTATGAAATGTCATTCGCGCTGTATGAGCTGTCACAGCAACTGATTTCCATTAACAGCTCCTATGCCAAGTCTGACGCATTTGTCCGCTTGTTTTTCAGAGCTGGACTGTGCAACTTGCACACAGTCCCTGGCATCATTTTAGGAGGATGGTCACTGCAGTTCTAAATAGTACAACTGTGGCTCATGGCAACTGTGTTTTGACAGATTTTTAGTTGGTCACAGATCTTCCTGTGCCATGTTCCATCTGTGTGGAGTCTCACAATCAGAACTCATCCAGCTCCTACTTTTCCATGTGGAGTCACGACACGAACATGCAGATAGACACAACCGGGTGGTCTGAAACGAAGAAAAATCTGATGCTCACAGCTCATTTTATATCCATGTTCATGTAATTAGGTTAATTGGAAATCACAGGAGCACATGAGTTTGTTTTAATGATCACTGGTTTTCTCTCTTGTTTGTCAGTGATTACAGGTGTATTCATGATCATTGCACTGAGTTTCTAGTTTGGAGTCTGTGTTTTCAATCAGCTGTCTTTCTGAAGTTTTCATTTTTGATTATTTATAGGAGGAAATACTCTACTTACTATCACTTCTTCTGAAAACTTTGTCACTGCAGGACTTTTACAGTGTGGTTTTACAACTTCTACTTAGGTAAAGGAATACAGTACTTCTTCCACCACTGCGCATCTGTCTGTCAAGGTAAACAACCCTTAAGAACTGCATGAATTAATATAGTTACTATATTTTTTACTAAGTACGGTTAGCACGCCCACAGCCTAACTGCACTTCTCCTGTACCGGATGGTGGTGATGTGAACTAGTGGGTTTGTAAATTATCCTGTCCCAGTGTGTGAGAGAAGCTGCCACATTCACAGTGAAGTGTTGCTGTAAGAGTAGTAAAGTTACTTGAGTAACTTTTCAGATTAAAAATTAAAAAAAAGAAATTACAGTAAAAGCTCTAATTAGCTCAGCAGGAGGAACAACCGATACAACAAAATCCAAAAACCAAATCTGTGAAAAATTGAACAAGTAAACAGAAATTCTGGTTGAGGAAGATCAATAATAATATAATTTGGTTTTTAAATTATATAGAGGAGTAATAAAGAGTACATGAAATGCTACTTGCTATGGATGAATATCATCAGCAGAAACACAGAAAGTAATTCTAACCCGGTGTCTTTAGTGTTTTGGACCTAGTTTGCTGGAAAAATAATGAAATCCAATTGTGCTGTATTTTGTTGCAGTGTTTGCTGTTTGCTGAATTAAGATGATTGTTACAAGCCAATTGCATAACTTGTGTTATTTACATGTAAAACAAGCAGCTCAGAAACAGTCAGGTAAATCGAGAGTAAAGCTAGACGTTATGAAAGAAACAACACATGCATTTAGCTCACATGAATGATACGGACAGATAGCAGTAGATGTGTGGTAGGTGTCTGCAGTGCACTTTTGAAACTAGCAGAAGAGGCATTCTTTAGGATCTGATCAGCAGAATTGAAACTGAATTGAAACTTTCTTATTGGTTAATTTGGAATCAGCATTTTTGGAACTGGCTCTAAATTGGAACTAATAATCAATGTCCAATCTTACACTTGAATGGCTCAGATGTGCTACTTCTTCTTCTGATTTGTAACAATTAAACTGCTACATATTAAGGAGCCTTAGTTTAAAAAATAAGATGCAGTTAGTTATTCTTTTTTTTTTTTTTGCTTTTGTTTGTGTGTGGCAGTCGGTTTAGTAAAGTGTTGTCACAGAAGAGGGCACCTCATAGTTGAAAATGAAGGTATTGAGAGTTTTGACTGCAGATTGCTTTATTCTTATGAGTCGGATTTGTTGTCCATTTCCAGGACAGCCATGCCACATGAAGTATGGATAGAGCCACAGTCCTTTCTTCTCAGTCATTCAGCCCACTGTGGGTTAACCTGTAATGTTGCACTAAAACAAGCCAGGGTGAGAAAACAAGAGCTTTTCAGTTGTCTGTATACACAGCAAAAGAAATAATGACACAAGAGATGTGCTGGTTATTTAGGATTATGTGTACACACACAAAGAAAACACAAGAGACTTCATTATAGACAGTAAAACACAAATAGATAAATGTTCACTTTGGTCTCAGCTCAATCCCTCATTTCACATTATTTACAGACAGAGACCAATTTTTCCGCTGGCTGATCTGCAGTCACGTACTGTTTATTATTGTATTGTCAAACAGTTTGACCTCCAATTCCACCTCTTTAATTTGTCACAAAAGAAAGTGACGTTTCCGCATGTTTGTATTCTACATATCGAGCAAAGTAACTTTTAATGTAACTCAGACTTTGCTCTACTATTCTGGCTGCCAGTATCACAACATATGTTTCTTGTCATCCTGCATGTCAGTGGAAATGATAAAGCAGGTGAATCTCTCTGAGGCTCAAGGTTAGAACAGTAAGGTGCTGGCATTCCATCTTTCCTTTTTTTTTTCTTCTTTCAAACCCAATATCAGCTTCAAGGCTTTCGCTGTCAACACTGGTGTTTTCATGCCTTTGTTTTTTTACTGTTCATCTCACTTTCTTTATTACCAGACACCTTTCATTTCCCCCTCTCCTATGGACCGTAACACTTCTTTGGTCACAGCCCCCTTGTGTTTACTGCAAAACCTGTTCAACTGACTCAACCCAGTTGCCAATATCAAATATTGTCATCGTACAATCAAATGATTTATCTGGCAGTATATAGCTTGTATTCCACCACTGCAGACCTAGAAAACATTATTGTAATGGATGGAGGGTAGAGTGTTTTATGATGACCTTGATGAAGGCCACATATGCAACCTGTCGATGAAGTTATTTTTTATGCTCCTTGTTGCTGGACTTTTAATCTCCTAAGACATTTTTTTCCTCTTGTCTATATACCTTGTAAGATAGATGAAGTTGTGCCAGAATTCCCTGCTCTGTGTCAACAGGGGATTATTGATAGACAGAATTGGATCTTCAAGTGGACACCACACTGTTGCCTTCTGGCTATCAGATATATCAAATGTGTACATTCATGCTTACTTTAAAATCCCTCGTGACTTACACCTCTGTGGAGACAAATGTGTGTAGATGATTAAAAGAAAACCTCTATAGGTATTCCAATACAGTCGACTCTTCTGTAGAATTCCTCCGGTTTGGTCCCATGTGTGAGCCATGTTGTGCATTTTGCAGGTAGTATGTGAGATGGATGGAGCACTAACATACTCGGACAAACAGCCCGGTTCCATTACTATTCCATTATCTTTTGTATTTTACCTGGAGGACGGCAAAGGCATCTTTTGCTGCAGGATTATACCCTACATTGTAGTGGAAACCATACAGATCTAGCCCCATGAGGGACCACCTGTGGCTCAGCACACACAGGATTTTTCTATCGCTTCCATCAAGGCAATGCACAAGATGAGGTCATGCGGAACCACTGTTTCGTTGCAGGCAACTTCAGCTGCAGGATTATCTTTTATAATCCTGAGAGAGAAGGAAGGGGGAAAGTAAGGGAGACTTTGTGATTCATGTTGTATCGCACACTCCAGCTCTAATTCACCAACGTGTGCATGCAAACCTCACACCCACAGGCACTAAACGCAATTCTGCATTGCATTACCTCTTTTGTTCCCTCTGTTCCCTTTGCACACACATACATGGACCTGTTCAGGGTTTGTCAGCATTCCTGTCTCTATCCAGGTGCATTGTGCACTGAAGATTTGTTGAGAGGAAAGGCACAAAAGAGACCCAGGGATACATTTTCTGTGTGAGATTAAGCATGAAATGGAGAGTCCGTGTAAACAGAACAAAACGACAAACAGATGACGCAAAGTCTCAGGTGGAAGGTGAAATTGAACACGACATTTGTCTGTTTTAGTTCATAGTTAGTTTTAGTTAATGTACATACTTGCAAAACATAATTTTCATTATATTTATTAGTAGTTGCAATTTCTACCACCTTTATCGACTATAACAGTATGATACATACTAATCCATCTATACAAGCCTAATTACATAATTAATAATTTAAGAGATATAATAATATTATTCATTTTTATGCTAAAAGGGCTATTTTTGCTATTAATGTGTATTTTTACCTTTTTTACTAATATTTCTATATTTTTAAGTAAAATTATAAAACCAGAACTTTCATTTCTAATGTAATATTTTTACACTGTGATATTTCCAACCACATTTTCATCTTTCCTCATTTCTGCGCATGAATGATGAATATGTTTAAGCTGCTTGTTTACCACAAATCTAATGTCTTCATCTACGGTTGCAAGACAGCAATTCATCATGTTTATTAGAGCTGCTGCTTCCACTTACTTTACACTCTCTTTTTCTTTGTCACACTAATCTCATCTCTTGTGCATCCCTTTTTTTAATTGCAATAAATCAATAACGATGTCACCCCAAACCACATAAGCCAGCAGTAGAGTTCAGACTCTGAGGATGTCTCATTTTTCGCTCATTCTTTCTCCCATAATTATTTATCGGGATCAGCACTAAGACCTGTGTGTGTGTGTGCGTGCGTGTGTGTACGTGCGTGTGCGTGTGTATACCATCCTGTGTCACACACACACATCAGTATGTCAATTATTGATATTAATGACATTCCAATAACATCAGTCATCCACGAGACAACCTATAGTGAAATTTTATGTAAAATCAATTGTGGCTATGCCAACTCCACAAAGATGGTTATTACATGTCTTCGCTGTTAATGAGACCTGACCTTTGACCTCACATCCTGAGAAATGGATGACTGGATGTCATTAGTTTTGCAAATATTAGGTCGGAAACTAAAGGACTGGACAAAAGGAAGGATTGACCTGATGACAACATTGACTTAAAGGTCAACTGATCAAAGTTATTACAATTCATCCACCATTAATATCTACTCAAAATGCACTGGCAGTCCATCTTCTGTTGAATTATTTCATGCTGTTTCCTGCCCGCCTTTCATGTCAGGTGTCGTCCAAGCCTACTTGTCTGAGGTTTTGTTTGGGGAGTGAGAGTGCACATGTGTAAGTAAGTGTTTGTGTCACTGCGGTTTTTGTGCACACTGCCAAATGTGTGTGCCACATTACATTTAGCAGTAAGCTAAGACTTCAGTAATCTCATTATATCTCTTGGCAATTTTAATGAGTTTTCTACAATGATTGGCCCCAAGTTCACAACTCAAAATTTACCATGTCGCCTAATAAACAAAACAATTCGAGATTCACCACTGTAAGCATCCTACGTGCAATAAATATTCTGTACATCATCATTTAGATACAGGAATCACAACGTAAATACATTAATCACCATTTGCAAGTTTTGCTCTGCATATGGCACCTTATGGCACCAGATTATGCAGGAAATTGAGTTTAAGCTTTCTAGTTTAACCTTTGCAGATGCTAAAAGAATTTCCAATACATGTACCCTCTTCAATCAAACAAAAGGACAAAAGTGGTGAGCCAGCAAAGCTTCAATGTCTGCTTTCTGACAGAAGCCAGTGAGATCAATAAGAAGAAAGCTTTTTGTGTATTAAATTTTTAATAAACTAATTGTTAGAATTTGGAGGCTAATGATCTTGGCTATGCCTTTGGTAAATAAAAGCTGTCTGCCATTTTGGGTGTTTTTAATCCAACATGCACCTCTGAGCCAACCAATAGCCCTCAAAAAGATTATTGTACAAACCACTTTCTGCTGATTATTTTCTCCCTAAAAATTATAGCTTGAAATCTCTCTAAATTCTGCTGTGGCAGCCTAATCTTACTGCAGTGCCTCCAACTGTGAATGTAGTTATTTGTGTTGGTGCAAACACAGTAAACCAAGAGTTGTTGTTTTCTTTCTCCTGATCATGAAGAGATAACCTTAAAATTAATAACAATATTTATAACCTGGTGGACTTTTAAGTTTACTTTGTTTGCCTCAACACACATAATAGACCCCCATTACATACCTGCTTCAGGAGTTGTCATGAGACTGGGGTGTATGTGTACATAAAATACCATCTGAATGTAGAGAGACCTTAAAAGTTCAGGGGTCATAACAGCTGCATCTGCAATGTACACCTTCTTTCTGTTTGCTTTAAAGAAGCGCTTTGATTCTCCATTTTCTTCATCAATTTGTTTTACAGACATTGAGGGATGGTTTTAGAGGGGGATGGTAGCAGAATAAAAAAGAGGAGAAGGAAATGAACTCCTGACCTCTAGGTTGTACAGCTGCCACATGGAGGCAGTGAAACTAGACACCAGTGCACGAGGAAGACATTTTTAAATTCAATACTCGGGTGACATTGGATGGAAAGTGTAGATGGTAAATCTCATTTCTTTGGACAACCACTGATAAAAATCATGTATTCCAGGGAGAGGAATTTGACCTCCCATACCAGAAATCTCACTGTTCATGTTTTGTTTTTTTGTTTTTTTCTATCATACTGTCTGCATTGCTCTGGATGGCAATGTCAGTCCATGACTTTGGCCCAGACTAAATTATCATCTTACAGTTATTGGATGAATGTAAATTGACTTTTATGTTTCTTAGATAATGAATCCTAATGTGAGATTAAATATGTTTTTGTATTTAAATGCAAAGAAATGTGAGATTGCAAACCACAAACTGAAACCTAAAATCACTATTGAAAATTTCTTATATTGAAGTAATCAGATTTTTTTTTTTACTGTGATCCTCATTTTATCTTTGCACTTTTCAGTTTTTCTGAGTTTGGTGTACAGTTATGGTTTTAGGGGTATTATTCTGTGTGTTGGAGCTTTCTTGTTCTTGGTTCAATAATCTGTCAGTCACTAGGAACTCTGGGAAATAATAATAATGATAATATTACTAATAACTTTGTTTGTATAGCTTTCAAAACCAAAGTCAAAAAGTGATTTACAATAACACAAATGTCAAATTAGATAAATAATGAGAACCAATCAATTGAATACGATTGCAAATGTGCAAAATAAACAAGTTAACATAGCTCAGTTAAATCAAAACAGCATTTTAGTACAGCAACAATTGCTGTTCCAAAGGACCTTCCAGAAAAGGGGAATATGATTTGCATGACGAAAGTAACCTAAAAAGACTAAACAATGCAGTTAGGGCCTACAGTGCTATTTAAGGTGTGATTATATCTAAGAAATATACATATTAGGAATTGCACCTTACAAAAATGATATAAAATAATGACCACAGACCTAAAGTAGCACAACCTAAAAACTGAAATCAGAATTATTTGGCTCTGAATTTTATCGCTGACAACTTTTTATGCCAGGAATCCTCTGTTAAGTATATTGAGACACCTTTATCCTTTTTTTGTTAGGGATTGTTAACTGACTTTATTGTAAGCCAGCTAAAGCTGAAAATGAAATTTAAAGGTAAGTGTTAGACTTTTGTTTTGGTACAGGCCTATGACTCACCCTGAAGTTCCTGAAACAGCTGTTTTTTCACTCAGACCACAGAGCAAAATCAACCTGTTTTAAATAACAAATGATATCTTGGGATCTTCTTCTAAACATGTAAATTACACAATTTTTAGTTTTAACTGTGACTGAGGGACTAATTACCAAGAAGCACCACACTGACACTAATAAATGCTAATGTAATTAATGATCAAATCTGAACATGGACATTATGCTGTGCTGAAGGGATGTAGAGCTCGCAGCACATACTGTATTTAATCACTGCGGTGTGACACTCATTAACCCTGTCCAGACTAATTTTTCCTTTTGCTGGAAGGAAAACCAGCGTTAGCTCATCACTAGGGAGCTGTACTGCAGCTGCAAAAGCTAAAGTAAAAAACTGTGAAAATAACTGCACTTCCTCATACTGTGAATGTCAGTTAAATAGATTGCTGACTTTCTTCATTGTAAAAAGCAAGAAAATAAGAATAACGGAAAACCTGTTTGGCTTATTAATAGAATAGAATAGGCCTTTATTATCACTGTTACAAAAATAATGAAAATCAGTTTAGCAATCTCTGTATTAGCAGCATTAAAAAATAAACTATATAAAGCAATATTAAACACAGACTAAAAAATATATACAGCCAAAATATATTAAAAAAAAAAGAGCAAATATGGACCAGAGGTTGTGTGGTTAGAGACCTGCTTTATGCATGATTATTGCACATAATATGAATACCCTGCACAACCATAAATATTGCAATTAAGCATAAATATTGCACATTCGGTGTGTGTGTGTGTGTGTGTGTGTGTGTGTGTGTGTGTGTGTGTGTGTGTGTGTGTGTGTGTGTCTGTGTGTGTGTCTGTGTGTGTGTGCGTGCGTGCGTGTGTGCGTGTGTGGGTGGGGTGGGGTATAAAAGCTGTTTTTCAGTGGTGGTTTTGACTCCAAGTGTCCTGTAACGTCTTCCAGAGGGGATGGGGGAGAATCACCCACTCTGCTGCTCTCACCACCCGTTGCAGGTCCTTCCTGTCCTCTGCAGTACAGCAGCTGAACCACCTTGTACAGCAGTAGGTCAGTCAGCTCTCAGTGGTGGAGTGGTAAAAGTCTATGAGCAGCTTTTGGGGGAGATGAGCCTGACACATCTTCCTGAGGAAGTGCAGTCTATGTCGGGCCCTCCCCACCTGGTGTCAGTTGTGGGTGGACCATGTGAAGTCCACAGAGATGTGGACCCTGAGGGACCTGAAGCTCTCCACCCTCTCTATCTCCTTTCCATCAATGTAGATGGCAGAGTGCTCAATTTGCTTTGATCTCCTGAAGTCCATGATCGTCTCCTTGGTTTATCCAGTCTACTAAAAGAATAGCATTATCCAAAGCTATGCTTTGTGTTTTGTGCTAATTGCTAAATGTTTGCATGCCAACAAGTTTAATAAAGTAAAATGATTGTTAATGGGAGCTAGTTAGTGTGCTGACATTAGCAATCAGCTAAAAGCACTGTTGTGCAGGAGTAAATTCAGTGCCAGACTCACTGTTTTCTGAAACAAAAATGCAAGTCACAACAAAACTAGAGCATTTGGAAGCTGTAAATAAATGATAGCCCCTCATTCTCTTCCTCCATCAACTTTTCCACTCTTTTCTAGTGTATCATAATTACTGTTCCTGTGCACTTTACACAACTTTGTTTTTAATGTAGTCCTGTCCACAAACAAGTTTTGCTTTTACTTCTGGGTATAAAGGTGGGGAAAAAAAGCTTCTTGAGAGTCTAGTCAATAAAAAAGAGAGTGTTCATTTTACTTTTGTTCTGGGTGGTGATGAATAGATTAAGGTTGCCTGCTTTGAGGGTGGCTCGGGGTAAGATGTAGCCAGTGAATGCTAAAACAATAGGGGAAAAACAATCAGAAGTGACTATCTGGCAGCTCTCTTAGAAAGTAGAAGGTGTTCCCTGTGAAAATCGATCAACAGCTCTGCTGTTAAAATATAACCCACAGAGACAGCTTTCCTTTTTACTTCGAATTAAGGCATTCAATTAAAACCAATAAGGACTTATTCAGGACAGCGTTACTAGGAGTAGCTTTCGTTAGAGAGGCACACCTGATGAAAAGCAATCTCTCATGTACGAAAACAAGAAACTGGAGGTGTATTTACTCCAGCCTCAGTGTGTTTGTATGTGCACTCTGCTTCTGCTCTGGGATGCAAGTGGAGCAGAAGGCGCTTCGCAGAATGGATGGCTGCTGTCAGACAGAGGAGAAGCAATAGATTTATAGTGGAAGAGAGAGAAAGAGTGAAAGACAGAGGCTGCGAAGAGTGTGAGACTGATAGCAGATGGTCTATGAGAGATCAAGTTCTCTGCTCCTCTTTCCATCCTTGCTGGGAGGAAAGAAGAACCCTGAAGAAATAAAAGGATGCAGTGATTAATTGAAGAATTGATTTTTCCCCACAACTGAGTCTCCTTGTCTGCTTTTTGACTTGTCTTCTTGCTGATGAATCCTTTCCAGACTTTTTTAAATCTTAGTAATCAAACGCCCTTCACATCCAGTTGCTCCTTTGCATTTACCTGCCAGCAACCACACCTCTAGTGTTGTGAGATATCAGATGCACCATGACAAATTACAAGTGTTAGTCATGCACTCTTTGCTCAAAGGCTCAAACATGACATTCAGCGAAAACCATTACAAAAACCTTTATTCTTTGCTGACAGAGCTGTTTGCCCGACAGTGGAGAAAGATAAGCGGCTGTCAGCGTTTTAGTACGCTGTCGCAATTTAGTTGTACATCCCTCATTCTAATAGCCTAAAGTCATTTTAACTCTGTGTGTGTGTGTGTGTGTGTGTGTGTGTGTGTCAATGAGTGTCTATGTTTTTTCAGGTTTAATCTAAGAGAAACAGCTTTGGTCTTTGGACCTAAGCAGAGGAACTGTTCTTGATTTTTTTTTAGATTTTAGGAAGTATAATATTTGCATTCGCTGCAAATTACATGCAAAGATCAACACCTGTCTCCTATGCATCCATGTGGAACCAGAGCCAGAAGTCACTTAGCTTATCTTAGTGTAAATACTAGAAATGATAGGTTCAATATAAAACTGGAAGTATTTCCCCAAGCTAATCCTTTTGAGTATACAGAGGAGGCGGTTAGCTTAGCTTATAATGAAGGAACTGGAAGAAGCTAACCTGGCTCACTCCAAAGCTCTAACGTACAGCTACAAGCACATTTAAAGCTCACATATATGTTCTGTGTTTCATTCATACTAAAACGGAAAATGCTTTCATTTCATAGGGTTTTGTTCACTGGAACTATTTCAGTGCAGGGGCTTACTTTAGTCCCACTGCATGTCAAGCAAAAATTCCTGGAAGTCACTCAGTTTTGGAGTTGCTCGTAGGTGTATTTTTGAACTTTGAACAAATCTAATTTAGCTGTTTCACCCTGCCTTTGTCTAATCTAAGCTTGAAGTGCTGGTTCACATATGAAAGTTCTGCCAATGTTTCCTGATTTGGAAAGAGTTATAAAGAAGTGTTTTTTTTCCAAACTGCCAACTATTCCTTTAATTAGACCTGTGCAGAGCTTTTCAGAGCAGAAAAGGTGAAGGCAGAGAGTAGTGGTGCGCAGATCAACTGAAATACTAAAATACTGATACTTCCAACTTTCTGTTCAAATTTAGTATTAAGAGACCAATATCTAAACTCAGTAATTTGGCTAAATGTATAACATGTCATCAGCAGCAGGTAATGTATAAAGTAAATATGCTACTACCAGGACCTCGTCTAAATAATACCTGACTGATTGGAGCTACTTCTACAGATTCAGAAAGAGAGAGAGCGCAGCTATGGCAATGTTTATCACTGACTTTGGGAATTTGAGATTTGTGTACATCTAGGCCTCAGTTTCTGTGTTGATGTTTAAACAACAAGAGTACCAAGCATTCTTAAAACTAAAATCACTGAAATGTGTTTTATTCAAACACTGAAAATAAACATGCCAGTGACATGAATGCCACAATAAATAGCTTGATTAAAGATTACTACTACGAAATACGATTTGGGTAATTTTAGGTTCAACTCAAGGGTTTTTGGGTTACGATGGTGGTTCTTCTTACTAGGGGAAATCTTGAAAAAAACGTGCCCTGGAGAAGCTATGTTTAGTATAACAGATCATCCGTCCATCATCCATCCATCCATCCATCCATCCATCCATCTTTTTAGATGCCCCTCTCACAGCGATGCTTTCCAGTTTCTATGGGAAATCCCAAGGTGTTCCCTGATCAGATGTGATATGTAATCCTTCCAGCACATTTTGGGTCTCCCCCCAGGTCTCCTCTCAGTTGAATGTGTCTGGAAAACCTTTAAAGGAAGGTGCCTAGACAGTATCCTAATCAGATACCCGATCCACCATAGCTGGTTCCTTCTGATGAGAAGAACCAGCGAATCTACTCTGACCTCCCTCCAGATGTTTGAATGCTTCACCATAAATCTAAAGCTGAGACCCAGCCACCCTACTGAGAAAATTCATTTGTATTCACAACCTCGTCCTTTGGGTCAACACCCAGTGCTCATGACCTTAAGTGAAGGTTGGAGTGTAGATCAACTGGGACATTTAGAGCTTTGCCTTCCAGCTCAGTTACCTCTTCACCATGATGGTCCGATATGGCGCCAACATTATTGCTGATGCTGCACCAATGCATATGTCCATCTAACATTCCATTTTTCCGAACAAGATCCAGAGATACCTGAACTCTTTCACGTGGTGCAGCAACTCCCTCCAACCCAGGGGGAGCTATGAAGGGATCTCATATGGCAACCTTGTATAGCAATTAAATCCTAATACCGACACTGATAAGCACAAAGCCTTGTATTTGTTGACCTTATATGATTTGTAGTGAGCCAACTTACTGGTTTGAATTATTGTATATTATACTATTTGTTCTTTACTTTGTTCTTTACTTTCTCCCAGGACTGTTAAACACCTCCAGGGATGAAGGTGAAGCACCGAAACTGTCTTGCACACCATAACAATAGGCTACGTCTAAGCAGCACAATCAATAGAATACATTAAAGTCAGATCTACTCGTGCCCTAATGATAGGGCAGTGATTTTGATAACCCTATTAACCTTCACTTTCACACAGGCAACTGTTTTTTTGCCGGGTTTTCTGCTGCAGCTGTGACATTTTAACCTTTTGGTTCAGGATTATAGTTTGTTCTTTTTGTTAGAAATATGCAATTTAGACATGTCCACGTTAGCCTCTTTCACATGAAAACATTCATAGATTTGGAAACCCTAGGTTGACTTAACTAGCTGATAACCAGCTTTATGTGACCACTGACTGCCATTGTTGGGTTTAGAGAAGCCAGATAAGAAAAATGTACCTTGGGTGTGTTGAGCTTGCTTCATAGTACAAGATACAAGGCTGCAACTTTTCAGTTCAGCCTGAGGTGAAACTTGTGTCCCTGGAATCACCTCATATCACTTAAATAAAATATTTCTCAGTAATATTATTACTTTCAAAACTGATGATGCTGAAATGGCTGTTTCATTGCTAATAAATTCAATTTTAATGGTACATCTCAATTTTTAATGATTTACTCTATAACCTACAAACCTTACCTTACTAGATGTACAGTTGTGGTCAAAAGTTTACATACACTTGTAAAGAACATAATGTCATGGCTCTCTTGAGTTTCCAGTTATTTCTACAACTCTGATTTTTCTCTGATAGAGTGATTGGAACAGATACTTCTTTGCCACAAAAAAAAAAAAAACCATTCATGAAGTTTGGCTCTTTTATGACTTTATTATGGGTAAACAGAAAAGTGACCAAATCTGCTGGGTCAAAAATATACACACAGCAACATGAATTAGCAATTTTGGTGACTTAGAAAGTTGTGTCAATGAAATGAGCTTCATAGCATGGCTTCTTAACTTCTTGTGAGTGATTATGAGTGACTACAGCTGGTAACTTCTCTGAGGCCATTTAAATAGGGCTCATTGGATACAAACGCCCACAAACGCTACAATGGGAAAGTCAGAGGAGCTCAGCATGGATCTGAAAAAGCGAATCATTGACTTGAACAAGTCAGGAAAGTCACTTGGAGCCATTTCAAAGCAGCTGCAGGTCCCAAGAGCAACAGTGCAAACAATTGTTTGTAAGTATAAAATGCATGGCACTGTTTTGTCACTGCCACGATCAGGAAGAAAATGCAAGCTATCACCTGCTGCTGACAGAAAATTGGTCAGGAGGGTGAAGAGTCTACCGGGAACCACCAAAAAGCAGATCTGCCAAGAATTAAAAGCTGCTGGAACACAGGTGTCAGTGTTCACAGTCAAGTGTGTTTTGCATCGCCATGGACTGAGAGGCTGCTGTGCAAGAAGGAAGCCTTTGCTCCAAAAGCAGCACCGTAAGGCTCGACTGAAGTCTGCTGCTGATCACATCGACAAAGATAAGACCTTCTGGAGTAAAGTTCTGTGGTCAGACGAAGCAAAAATTGAACTGTTTGGCCACAATGCCCAGCAACATGTTTGGAGGAGAAGAGGTGAGGCCTTTAACCCCAAGAACACCATGCCTACCGTCACGCACGGTAGTGGTAGTTATTACGCTGTGGGGCTGTTTTGCTGCCAATGGAACTGGTGCTTTAGAGAAAGTAAATGGGATAATGAAGAAGGAGGATTACCTTCAAATTCTTCAAGATAACCTAAAATCATCAGCCCGAAGGTTGGGTCTTGGGAGCAGTTGGGTGTGCCAACAGGACAATGACCCCAAACACACATCAAAAGTTGTAAAGAAATGGCTAAATCAGGCTAGAATTAAGGTTTTAGAATGGCCTTCCCAAAATCCTGACTTAAACCCCATTGAGAACATGAGGACAAGGCTGAAGAAACAAGTCCATGTCACAAAGCCAACAAATTTAACTGAACTGCACCAATTCTGTCAAGAGGAGTGGTCAAAGATTCAACCAGAAGCTTGCCAGAAGCTTGTGGATGGCTACCAAAAGCACCTAATTGAAGTGAAAATGGCCAAACAACATGTAACCAAATATTAGCATTGATGTATGTATATTTTTGACCCAGCAGATTTGGTCACTTTTTTGTTAACCCATAATAAAGTCATAAAAGAACCAAACTTCATGAATGGTTTTTTGTGGCAAAGAAGTATCTGTTCCAATCACTCTATTAGAGAAAAATCAGAGTTGTAGAAATAACTGGAAACTCAAGAGAGCCATGACATTATGTTCTTTACAAGTGTATGTAAACTTTTGACCACAACTGTAGATTTGTGGGCAGCCACTGATGTTCACTGGCACAGACTCATTGATTTTGTCAGCTGACAGATTATTGACTAATTTGTGTAATTACTATAGCATTTATTTTTTGTTATGTAATTGACTTTTCTGTTTTATATTAAAGTTTAAGAATGAGGCATTCTGTAAAACCTTACCTTATTGATTTTCTCACCTCATTTTAATTATTTATTTCACCATTCATGATGCTTTGGCTGTATTGTTAACCTGAAGCTGTAAACACAGCTACAGCTAAATAACATTTCGCATACAGCGTAGTGCCGCTGGGTCTCATATAGGTTGCCCTGTGTATTTGTATCATTTGTCGATAATTCTTCTAGAACAGCAACACTCGCAAGATGCCTGGCAAATAAAACTGGTATAGTCTACTTTTTATTTCCATTTTCTGTACACATAAAGCTTTGATACACAAGTATTGGTAGCAGAGATACCAGCGTGGGTTTCACTTGGTAATCAGTGCTGTTGCACAATACAAGCAAAGAGAAACAACTACTCTTTGTTCACACAAACAGAAATTTCAAGACAGTGTTTTAGATTACCTGCTATAACTGTTTTTTATTTTTAAAAATTTTCTGCCCTGTTCTGTGTAGCATCTTTATTGTTTTCTCGGCAACATTGTGGTGAGAACAAAACTCCATGAAGTCAGTGCACCTGGCAGTTATTCACCAGCCTCTATTTTTGTGCAAGAATAGAGGCTTTAACAAAAGATAATGTGTTGATTAGGGTAGTGAGTTCCAGTTGAGTTAGTAGCAATATTTTTTTATAAGTTTCAAAAGTGCCAGGTTGATTTTTTTTTTTTCATTCTCTTTGTGACTATAACACTAAACTTAGTGCACAGGCATGAATTTCACACAAATTTTCTAATCTGAGATTTAAATTTGATTAGAAACATGCATCTCAAAATGCTGATTATTCTTTTAAATTATAATTTTTTTTTCATTTAAATCCATGAACCCAGCTATTTCCATTGCTTTTACTTTATTGCTCTTGGCTATCCGTATGTGTTGTATCTATTTTTTTGTTGTATTTTCTTCAATAGCTTCCATAATTTGGAAGCTGTGGGCAGTCAGAATATGTTTCTGATTCAGAATTTGGTATAATAATACTTGCAGATTTTTTTTTCTTTACATTAAAAAAAAAAAATTTATATTCTGACATTATATTTTTAAATGTATCTCATCATAAAATGCTAGTAGATCCATGATGGTGTGATGCTTTATGGCTTAGAAATTGGTAAAAATTTGTGTTTAGTGTCTGACAAAAATAACTGTTATAAACTGAAGTCTTTACATAGCCTACTTGCAGAGGTGGTTTAGCAGGCAAATGTTAACGCTCCCAACTCCCATCCTAACCCCCCCCCCCCAAGTGCCCCCTAATGGCCCCTTTGCTTTGGGCCCCCCAGAACCTAGGATCACCACCTCCTTCATTGGCACAGGTGATCTGCGCTCATCTTTTGATGACGACTTTTAGTGAATGCAATAAAAAAAAAACAAATCCATGATTATTTTCCATACAACATGGGATGTAATTTCAGACAACGCAGAAATGTGCTGCAATTTCACAATCTGATTACTCTTTGGTGCACAGAGAAAAAGCTAGTATAACTGGAAACGGTAATACTGCAGTTCATATTTATATACAAATGAGTGACATGAGGAAATGACAGGGGCTTCATGAAACAAACGAGTTAAAATAGGTGAAGAAATTGGTAAGATATTGCTTTGCAGAAGTGTGACCTTTTTATTAGTCAGATATGTATAAATATGTAGCCCAATAAGCACAATTTCTATGCTCTAGTTCTGCTCTGTCTTGTTTTATTATATACACGTCATTGCACAGAAATGTTAATATCTATGCAACGACTGGATTACATAGATATAGATATACATATATCGTATATAGACATATCTGTGCAATGATGAGTTTATGAGGAATTCAAACAAGAGAAACTGATGTGGAAATTGATGCACAGCTATGCAGATTACAACTATGATTAAATTTGATGGAAATTAAAAAGTATTTTTTCTTATTGACTTTGTCGCACAGGTGAGCCACTAGACTTGTTGAAAAGGTCAAGTCATGCAGTTTCGTTTGATTTGTGCTTCGCCTCACTGCAACAAATACTTCGAGAGCAACTGAGAAGAAAGGATGTGAATTCAGATGCAGAGTACATCCATCTGGTTCTAAGGGTTAAGTGGTGGTAGCTTATTGTAGTCAATGAGAGGTCCTCAGAAGTGCCATGTTGATTTTTTGTAAACTAATATTTACAATACAGTGCTCCTCACCAATGTATGTTGTGTGTATCTTTAACTGTAGTATACATAACCATTTTAAATCATTATTGTTTTCATCCATTGCAGTCTTCCTCTTTTCTGCCTTCGTCATTGTTGCTGTCAAATATAGATTAGTGGAATGCTGTGACACTATTGGCAAGAGTGTGCAAATTTAATTTAAATTTATTCATGCAGTTACATGTGCTAGATTAATAGTGGTTGCTTATTGTTCAGTACGTGTCTTTGTGTTCTGTCTTCGCACAGTTGTGCTTATGTGGCTGCTGTGTCACAAGATTTAGTTTGATACACTGAGGCAGACCTAAAATCCCTGCAATGAGAAGTAAAATAGAGTTTACAGGTGCAGAAGATCAAAACAGTATTTGAGTCAGGTACAGCGTCGTGTTGAGAGAGAAACTGCTGAGAAAAACTGTGGGATGTGTGATCATACACAGAGGGGAGGCTGGTGGAGGGAGGCAATATGCAATCAAAGAAAAGACAGAAAAAAGAAGTGGGCAGAGAAAGTTGGAGTGACACATTTGATCACTTTTGTGGATTCATAAGACCCAATTCTATACCTCAGATCACTCCTGCAAATAAAAAAAATAAAATAAATATAAATACAGTCTGTTCTAGTAGAAGTTGATCTCTTCCACATTCAAAACTTGAGCATTGTGTCTCAAGGAATGTAGCTTTAAAACCTCTTATCAGTATTTACTGCAACATACTGTACAAACACAAATTACTTTACAATCTGGTGCATTTTGATTTTCCATTTACCGCCCACTGAGCCCTCATGCTGATCCGCTGAAATTAGTTATGACATGTGTGAGGGAGGCAGAGAAGATGGGGGATTTGGGAGGTCAGGCTGAATTGAAGACATCACTGTCACCTTCCAGAGAGGAAGGCAGCATAGTTAAAGGGTTATGGGCTTTAAAGTTTAATGGAATGATGCTTTTGAAGCTCACTTCATGAAAGTATTTTTAGAATTGTTTGTCAAAGAAGTTATGTCTGATCTAGTTGCAAAAGCTTCAAACTCAACGTGTAAGCAAAAGAATGCATGATGCTTTGCAATGAATATGAAAGTCAATTATAAATGTGTCCATATTTGTACACATGAGGTTCGACAGTGTCAACTTTAACTTTATATATATGCATCTTTCAGGATCATTTAATGGGTTTTGCTTTAGAGCTGCAAGCTACCAGCAGCATGAGGATGTGACCTGCTGACACAGCAAGCCATAAAAACTTTGATGAGGGGAGGAGTAGCGATCAGAGAATCCACTGGGCTTGGTCACGGAGGTTACACTAGTCAGCTTTCAGAGGATAAATAAATAAGCATGAGGCAGACAGAGTGGGAAGCAGTGTGTTTTACCTTGTCTGGGTCAGCGGAAATGATCCCATCTTCCTGGTAAATTCTCACCCAAATCTGACCTCTGATTGGATTAGAGGGTCTCTGGTGAGTACTGTTTTCCAGCAAATGTACAAAATGCACAATTACACAAAGGCATTCCAGTAAAAGCTGAGGTAGAAGAACCCCGCTGATGGATGAACCACAGTTTTTTGCTCATGCATGTCACTGTAAGCTGATGGCAACTGAAGACAAAAACAGTCTTTATTTCATAATGATTTTCTGTATCATAACAGATCTGTAATCACTTTTATTCCTTTTATTTGCACTTGTTTGAATGACACAGGTGGGGAGGTTGTGTGATAAACAAAACTGAAACCACGGAGCTTGATTAAATTTAATGTAACCACACAGGATGTTTATAGCCACCCACCAGGCTCTGTGTAAGCACTCCTTGGATCTACACAGAATACAAATCTAGTGTGGTCAGTACACAAAACAGTTGCATCTCTGGAGGCAGAGGAACAGAGGGTCCTCTTCTCCCCACTTATAAAGGGGCTCATCTTGACCCCAGTCTGCCCGATTTAACATTTTTGCAGTTAAGTTCAATATTTTGAATAAAGTATGTTTCTGTGTGACTTGACTGCAGCAAAAAAAAAAAAAAAAGAGTTCTGCCAATTATTATCTGTAATATGGTATGGAAAGGGCATATCTAAGCATCAGTGTGCTTTATTGTACTTTCAAAACACTTACAGTCATCAGTGCAAATGTGGAATGCAGGTTCAGGCACCTGAAGTTAATTGAAAAATATCTTCAAGTTTGTATACAATAAGCTAGACTCATAAACCTCACAAGGAGGCTGAAAGGATTGTGAGGATGAAGGAGAGCAGGGTGGTTCTGGAATACATTTAAGTTTGACATGTTTAAATGAGTTTTTGAATACTGGACATTTGAACATTGGAAGTTTAATGTAGACTACAGTATATCCCTTGTTATTTTCACTGGATGCAAAATGACGGATCCTGCATGAATGCATCATTGGTGAACCGTTTCATATTCATAAGGCTATTTGTGATGACATACTGTGAACTCATCATAGATGCTGGCCATCAGGTCTGTTTTTTAAATAGTGATGTTTGTTGCTACTTGTGATGTGGACCACCATGTCTGCTTGGTTATTGTAGTAATGGTCACACATTGCTTTCACACTTTTGGTTGTTGTCATGTGTGCGTTGATGTCTCTTGATTGTGTAGGCTATGAGGCTTTGTGACTGTATTAAACACCAAAAAAGAATGAAAAACTGTATGCATTAGCATTATATCCTTGGTTGCCTGTCCCACTGGTTTAGTCTTAGTCTTTAGTCTTTTTTTATCCTTTGCCTGACTGAGCTTTGAGCAATTTATTGGTAAAAATCCATGACAGGCATGCTTTTCAAATAGCTGGTAGTGTTTCTTAAATGTCCGTTTAAAGGTCCCATATGGTGAAAATCCATTTCTATTGTGTTTCTGGTTGTAAGACACTTGGAGGTGTAAAATAAAATCTGTTGAGGTATGAAGATCTTTACTTCTGCCATTTCCATTCTCAAGCCCCCTCAAAACTAGATACCCTCCCTGCTTCACAGTCGAGGAGGAATTTGACCCAAGTGCTACCTCATAAATAGCTAACCAACAGTCATCAAACTTGTATATTTTCTACAGCTGCTTCTGCTTTCTAAGAGCATACCAAATGCTTTGTTGTTGGCTGCAGAAGTGAACACAAGAGTCTTTATGCACTGCCAATATCTGAGGTAATAAAGGTCAAATTAATTACTTTTATTTTTGATTGAAATATCACCATCACAATAGAAAAACCTAGTTTTAGTCCACGTACAGTGATATCTGTCATGTTACTATTAGCTTTTGTATGCCAGCATGTCAGAGGTCTGTGTTAATTCTAAAGATGAAGGATATTCAGAGATGGTGCATTTTTCACCCGTCTGAAGTGCGACAAACAAAAAACAAAGACAATTTATACTAGGCTTAGAAACAGTTAACTAATGAAAGGTACAAATGCAGCAGTTAAAAGCCTTTTTAAGCACGTAGGTTTTAGCTCTGCTTTAAAAGTTTCCAGGCTCTGTGCTGCCCTTGGCTGGATGGGGAGACTGTTCCACAGCTGAGCAGAAAACTTTGTCCGCCGTGGTGTGGAGTCTGGTGGTGGGGATATAGAGAAGCAGTTTGTCTATTGTCGTGAGTGTACGGGCGGAAGATTAGGGAGTGATCAGTTCCTCTGTGCTCACATATATAGCATTTTATTACAACTAAATACCCCATAAAGCTCTTCTCATTTACATAACTTTATGTTTGAGTATGAAATGGTGACTAAAATGCAGCAAATTAAGATGTCATGTTAACTGCCAGTCACTTCATAGTCATTCCTCAAAATGTCCCTCTGCACCACTAAACTATTGATTGTATAACCAGAACTTTGCCTGGCAAATGCACCAAATACATGAGTTGAAAACAGTGGTTATGCTGTTAATTCTGCAATATTTCCATAAAAGTTGACTGCTCAGAAAGATAGAAGTGATTGAAAGACCCTATGTCAGCTGTGTGGCGAGCTTTTTTGGTCTGCACTGTCAATCACACACTCAGAGGGAGTTTTCTTCCTGAAGGGGGCATGCACAGCAGTAGCTCATTGGTTTCTAGACAGAAACAACCTGTTTAGAACAGCCCTAAATCAGATATTCTACAATCATAATGAAATGAATCATCATTGTAAGTATTTTCAGCTGAAATTTTGAAAGACTTGTGAAGAAACATGTGAGGCTTACATCAAGTTCCTGAAAAGCAGCACAACATGGGACCTTTAATTATAAATCCACAGCATCGTGTATGGTGCTGAAAGTAGTACACTTCATTGTAATCCATATTTTTCTGTGGTCCGCCTCTCCGTAAGTTTCTCCAGCCTACAATAGGCAGTATGCGAGTCCACTACAAGTCCTTATCCCCTCTACAATGAGCCATTGTCTGTCTGGAGAATATATTAAATTATGCACCAGATGAACAGAAAATATATTGTTCTGCTCCAGGGTCTCAGACAGTGGGAGAGCTAGAACAGTCTTGGAATGGGAAAATTGGTTCTGCCTTTTCACTTAAATAACAGCATGCATCTTTGGAAAACCAAATCAAAGTCTGGACAAACAATGCAAGTTCTATGATAAGTTTTCTGAGCCAGTGTTTGAGTAATGTGATGAAAGAAATGTGTAGTGGGAAAAAAACACACTAGCAAATGCCACATAAGCCTTTTTGATGACATTAGTGTGTGCACTGTGTCATTTGGTCATTTCAGACAGTCAGAGCAGCCATCTGAGGATTTTCTACCCTGGACCTCAATTACAAAAGATTTTTGCATATACAAAATGTTTGGTGCTCCGTGAACTCTAAATTTGGACATGTCTGATTCATTAGAAAGTGTTATAGTGTATTGTAACTGCAATGCTTCATTCTTCATTGTAATCACAGTACGAAACATTTTTAATACAAGTTCTGCAGGCTGCCAAAATCAACAAATTAAAAGACAAATTTTACAAATATATTGAATGATTATCAGGAGTCCTTCATTAAAAACTACCCTTAAAAAGAGATAACCTATATATCAGGCAAAGTACACAGAGGTGGGGACTGATATTTCTTTTCTTTCTTGCTTTTTTCTTTTTTATGAAGAAAAGTTGTAATATAAGAGAGGGGGAGGAAGACATCCAGAGCTCAAAACCAGCCCACCAGTTTTTTTTACAATCTTAAAATATGTCAATTGTCTCATTCCAGGAATGTTTTTCAATAATTTATCAATGCTGAAATTCAGTGGTTTCCAAACCTATGCCTATAATATGAAGTCAAGTATTTCTTCATCAACACTAATGCCATTTTTCAAATATGGTGGACTTGAATGGATTTCAAACCTCATCTTATTCAAACTGAAAACTGGCATGGGATTTGCTTTTTTACCAAAGCAAACTCTTCTACATGTACTGTGCCTTTTGAGAACAATCACACACAGAACGAGAGAAATGTTTTATATTTCAGTGGTGAACAGTGGCCACTCCTTGGTTTCTATTAAATTGATGAAATACCATTCTGACATCCGTTTTATGGACATGGAGATTTGATTTTGATATCACCACTCCAATCTTGACAGAGCAGCTACGTCAGAGTTGTATCATGAGCAGAGCAGATGGTCCCACTGAGCCAGACAGCAGCCTGATAAACAAGACAAGAGAAACAGATTTTGAACAACAACCCACATTATCCTTCCAGATGAAGTCTCATTTTTATTCACTGTACAAACATGGACACACATCTTGCCCTGCACTTTTGTTTGTTGATTGAGCCACCACAAAGAAACCAGCAGGGAAAGCTAATTAGCTGTTCAGCATGTAAACAGCATGTAAATGTGACTGCAGATGTCACTTCGGTGTGGTTTGATGCTTTTGTAGTCCTTACTCTTCAATACCGACAAGAACACACTGTGTGCTCGTAAACTGTGGGTTGCCACCAGGGCTGGGTTAGACAGCCGAAAATTTGATCATGATAAAATGTTTGATTTCAGCCGATTTTGATAATTAATGCAAATTTTTTGCGATCCATTTTTGATAAAGAGCTGGGGGAAGGATGGAGGATTGATTAGATAAAGAAAGTTAGTAAAACCAAAGGGCAACTGAAGGAAACTGCCATGTTGCACTGAGGTTTTGGTTCCTGCTGGCTGACCAAGGCGAGGTATCATCGTACATCGGCTTGAAGAAGGAGCCACCAGGAGGAGTGCATTGCTTGGGTGGAAATGCAGATAGTCGGAGACACAGAGTCGTAGGTGTTTTTAGATCATGAAGCCTGTTTCGAAATGGCAACGACCAGTCTGTCTGCTGCAGCTTCCACTGGGTCTGCAGTCATGGTCTATGGCGCCTTGAGAACCTGCATGATAACCACAGGGAGCAGCAGGGGGCAAAGCAGCTCCATTATCAAGGAATATGATGAGATGTTGTGATCCAAGGAGGGAGCGCACGTGGGGTTTTTCATGTGCTTTCAGGGCCATTGGCATCTAATGCATTTAAATGAAACTGTCAGACATTCCATCACAACTTTTTCTTCGTGTTATTGATGAAGAGTCTGTTTTATCACTCCTACTTCTACAACCTAGCTTTGGTTACTTTGTCTCTCCATCTCTTCATGTTTTTAATAATAGAACTGTAAAGAATACATTTTTAAAAAGATGTTGATATTGTTTTTCACTGCTCAAAGGATGTCAAAATGTGATTTCATTTGAGCATTTTTGTGTAGTTTACGTGTTTTTGTGTTGTTGTCTTAAAGAAGGCATAAATGCCATGATTTCTTTCTTGCCTTTTCTGCTTTTTTAAATGATTTTTTATTAATTATTACTCAGTATGTGGGAGCAGCTCATATGCTAACATGGTTCGATGTACTCTCTGCGGCACATGGTGTTCTTTGTAGAGGCTTCGGCGCCAGTTTAATAATTGGGAGGAGTCACTTAGTTTTTTTCTATTTATTTATAGTACAGCTCAAAGTAGGGCTAAACAGTGGCTCGATGGTTAACACCGTCACCTTGCGGCTAGAAGATCCCCAGTTCGCATCCCAGATCTTTCTGCAAGGAGTTTGTATGTTCTCCCTGTGTATGTGTGGGTTTTGTCCGGTTACTCCACAGTCTAAAAACATGCCGAGGTTAACTGGTGTTCATACCACACAGGTCCATAGGTGTGGATGGTCGAGTGCTTGTTTGTCTCTATATGTAGCCCTGCGATAGACTGGTGACCTCTCCAGGGTGTCCCTTGCTTTCGCCCTAACAGCTGGGATAGACTCCAGCCCCCCACGACCCTAATGAGGATTAAGTGGTGTATAGATGGATGGATGGATGGATGGATGGATGGATGGATGGATGGATGGATGGATGGATGGATGGATGGATGGATGGATGGATGGGTGCACAGCTCAAACTGATCTGCATGTGTTTCATTTGCTCATCTCTTTATATTGTGCTTACAGAAGCAACCTGTCCCGCACAGCAGTGCAGAAAACGAGGACTCCTTCAGTCAGCTAAGTGAACTACAAACACTGACATGGGCAGTAAGAGACAGAAAAATGTTTGAATACTCACAGAAATCTTTGACAATTTGGTTTTATCTTCTCAGTTTAAATAATCGCAGAACTAAAATGTATTTTTTTTCCTATAAAGAGCTGGACATTATTGGAATGTAACCTAATTTCCCCAGTGATATTATAGTGAAACCACACAGTCAGTAGACTTGTGATTAGAGATTATTACAGCATCTTGAGTTAATTTTCAGCAAACTATTAAAGCTTCATTACTTTACAGTTTATGTGCAGCCTTGTTCACCCAAAATTGCACTATTTGTTCATACGTCAAGTTCAAAACTCTCTGCTGCAGGTAATTTATTTATCATAAAGCACATGCGAACAATTACACTGTGATATGCAGCAGCCACAGCCCAACCCTGAATGCTTCGGCCTGACGCTTCCTTTAACAGCAACAAAGGCAGCCGTCAGATTGTCGCTGTGGCTGGATGTACAAAGCAAATGGTCCTCAACCAGGCATCAATTCAGTTCTGCATCAAGTTTCCCTCTTTTCAAGGTGTCACTTGTTGCTGGTGTGGTTCTTCATCATTCTTTGAATGCAGCTCTGCACTTCCTTTCAGATTCAGACTCTGCTGACTGACAGATAATTAATACAATATGTTTCATAATCATTGGTGCAAATACAGTATTAATTGTCCATGAGTAAATAACAGAGTTGTTTTAGTTTACTGCAGAAAATGTAATATATTCATTTAATTTTGACACAGCATTCATTGATCAACACTGGAAAACAAGTCACTTAGCCCTGAAGCTCATTTTCATCTGCTGTCCCCAGCCAGTTCTTAAAATAGCAACATAAAAAATATTGCAAAATATGTTTTCATAAAGCTGTTTGTCCTAATATCACTCCATTACATTGTTGGTTGTAAGCAAATCTCAAACCAAACATTTACTCACTGAATATGTATTGGGGTTTTTTTCATTAGAAAATTAGTTACATTTACTTTTGCTCTTTGGTCAATAGGAACTGAGAATCATGTGCTGGAAATTATGATCCATGGTCTTCAGTCATGCTGTTAAAATCGGACGGCACCAAACTCAATGCTCACTTTCCTAACGCAAATCACTTAAACTTAGTCAGATGTGAGCTGAAAAGGATTAAGAATCATAAAACTGCCACATCACATGATGAAAGTCAGTTGATTTTTACAAAACAACGCCAAAGAAATCCTTGTACTGTAGAAGGCAGAAGTCAACAGAAAATGATGTTTAACTTCACTTTGCATATAGTGGGAAGTGATAACGAGGTGTCCATCTTTGTACGAAGCTCGTACCAGTTCGCTATCACCCAAGACTTTTTGACATTTGACCTAGCATGTAGAAGTCAACAGAAGGGACCATAAACATACAATTAAGGGATAAAAGACAATATAGAAGGATCAGTCAGTTGGTGTTCAGGTCAAATTCAGCAGCGATTGTGATGAAAAGTGGTATCATGAAATAAAACAGCCACAGGAGGAAATACCATTGGAAAATGAAGCAGAATTTAGAGAAAATGTTATTTTAAATGTAAAAACAAACTGAAATTAATAAACGTGATATGCACGTAACAGGCTAGTTTCTCGAAAAGGCATATAAATAACATTAAAGTCACTATGAATGTTATCAGAATGCATTTTTTACATTCCGTGTGTCATTGCACACCATATAGGTGTAATGAATGACCTCCTCTCTCCTGACTTTAACCCTGACCTTAACCATTTCGGGTGTTAACGCTGTTAAATCACAGTAAAAGCTTCAAAAGCACTGACATGACACATAAAATATGCCTGAGGTCTTATAATATCACATTACATTAGTTTCATTTCATGATTTATTGTTATCTAATGTTGGATCCCTTGGAAAGCTTTGAATATCGGCAACATTTACGGTTTGATTGGTGCAAATCACCAAAACTATAACAAAATGTAGGATTGTACTTTCCTGTGCTGATTATATTCCCTAATAGATTATTTTCACCTTGGCTCTGGAGTCTGAAAAGCAACAGCCTCCCAATAAAGCTATCTTGAAATGGTCACAAATATAGAATATGTTAATCATATGTTCTGACAGTGAAAGTATCACTGTAATAAATAAACAGTAGTCGCACAGCAGTGAAAAAGGTAGAGATTATTAGTTGTGAAAAATTCAATCCAACACACTGGCAGTCTTCAGTGAACAACTGAAGTGACGTCTTTATTTGATCTTTTTAAATGTGCTCAAAGCAGAGAAGTAAACACTTGTTCTTTTAGAAAAGGACAGAAGTCTGTTTAACATGGAAAATCTTTCAGAGCATTGTTCATTATACAAACATAAACATTTGTAGCATATTGATACATGTGTGATTATGGGGCACCACACAATAATACTGCACTGTCTTCAATTATTTACACAAGGAAAAAAAAACAGCCCTTGTGGCTATAAATGCTTGAAATGTATAAATCATTTCTATATCTTTGTGTACATGATAATAATGCAGATGTGTGTTCATTATTTGTGTGGCAGCAGCAGACGTTACAAAAGAGCAATACAGTGTTTGGTTTTTTACTGTGGCTGTAAAGGAGAAAAGGGATGTGGGGCAAAACAAAATAAAAAAAAAAACCAGGATAGACAGAATACACAGACACTGGACCAGAGAGAATCAGGCCATTTGACAAAGCAGGCTTATACACACTCACACACACACACACACACACACACACACACACACACACACACACACACACACACACACACAATCACAGACTGGAAGTTGGGTTAAGATGTAGTAAACCCTCTGGCTTTGCTTTTTCACAACATGGATCCACATGTTGTCTCCCTCTTTCCTTCTCGCACACACATACATACATGAAAATTCACACATGCTGTGAATGCCTCAGTAGGTGCCCATCTGCTCCAGCAGTACTTCTGTATTTCAGCTGTTTTCACAGAGGGGAGAGGAAGGCGCAAACACATGCCTGGAGAGAAAAATTTCCTGTGTTGCCGCTTTACTGTACAAGCCGTTCGCCATAAACTCACGCCTTGATCAAAAGTTTTTGCTGCATCTTCCAGTTTAGACACTTTTAAACCTCACGCAGAACACTGAAGCAGAAATATGACTGTTTGTTTCTTTAAGATAAGTCTTTTTTTTTTTTTTTTTAAACAGTTTTGCTACTTAAACAGTAAGCAAGAAGCCCCTTCGTCCCATTGGTCCTCATGTTGAGAGTGTGACGCAATAGAAAGGTAAAGAAATATCGGAGTAAGAGACAGAGATAAAAGATAGATTATACTATCTAACGTCACAAACAACGGTTGTGTGAAGATTGTCAAGGCCTTAAGCATTATACTCAGTGAATTGAGGTCACATTGTAAATCAAGTGTCTCCGTGAACCATTTTTGCCTCCTGTGAATTTCATCCGAGTGCAGCCACTGTGGCAGGCATGCATCACAGCAACTGCGAGGAGTACGTTAATTTTATTAAAATGAAGAGAGAAGTCATTGAGGTGCCCACATCTGAGTCCCAAAGCAGCCTGACAGGCGTTGAATAGCAGCCTCCTCTGTAAAAATGATCCGAGCTTATCTTTAAATTTAGATCCTTTTTTTTCCTCCGTACTTTAATTCAATCCTTTCAACCGTAAAGCATGCCTTCACTTCTAATGCACAATCCCTGAAAGAAAAAGGTGTGAAAGCACCCTCAGGCCGGCACTTTATCAAACGGCTCAGAACAGTGTGACACTTTGTCCTCCGGGGTAAAATGTCTATTACAAACCCAGCTATGCAGCAGCCCTCAAAAGGAGCGTTTCCATGACTTACAGAGGATCTTCTGGAAGGCTCTGCGGAAGTCCTGGTTGAAGATGGTGTAGATGACCGGGTTCAGCGAGCTGTTGCAGTAGCCAATCCAGAAAAAGAACTTAAATAGCGTGTCTGGGATCTTGCACACTTCACGGCAGATTCCATACAGGCTATAGGAGAAGAAGAAGGGGAACCAGCACACGACAAATACGCCCATGACCACGGCGAGCACGAAGGTGAAGCGCTTCTCCCGAGCTGCGGAGACCTTCTTCCGGTTGACAGTGTTCTGGCGTTTTCGGCGGGAAGAAAACAGCTCCATGGATTTGGAACTGGCGCGCGATTTTCTGCTGGAGTATTTCGAGGCGGAGCTGCTCTTCCGGCTAGTCTTCCTGTCTTTCCTGGGTTCATGGTGATGCCTCGAGGAGCTGGAAGTTTTTTTAACTTTCTCGTCCGACGAGCTGCTGTCGTCGAAGTCGTCGTCGTGATCGGTCGATGGATGTTTCGGCTGGTTCGGGAGAGGGGATCGGACAGCCTGATCCTGGCAGTGCCCATTCTCATGCTCCTGGTCTTTCATGCTCCCACCTCTGTTGGACTTTAAAGACCCGCCTCTGCCGGGCTCAGCTTGGTCCATTCCATTCTCCATCGGCGAATCCACATCCCTCTTCTTCTCTGACATTGTTCTGGTCCTGGTTTTTGCCACCTGGTAGATCCGAATGTACACCAGGATCATGATAACACAAGGGGAAAAGAATGATCCAATGCTAGAGTAGAGGATGTACCAGGTTTCATCATTGAGGATACACTGGGGACTGGCCTCACTGCTGCTCCTGTCCATTGAAATCAGTGGAGGGAAGGAGATGACGGCTGAGATCAACCAGACCACCACAATCATGCCTTTTACTCGTTTAGGCGTTCTCTTTAAGTTATACTCTACTGCCTGTGTCACTGACCAGTACCTGTCCAAACTAATAGCACACAGGTGAACAATAGAAGAGGTGCAGAATAAAACATCCAGAGCCAGGTAGATGTCACACCAGATTTTGCCAAAAAACCAGTAGCCCATGAGTTCATTTGCCAGAGAAAAGGGCATGACCAGAGTGGCCACCAGTATGTCCGCACTGGCCAGGGAGACAAGGAAGAGGTTCTGGGGTGGTTTCAAAGCTCTGCTCGTTAAAACTGCGATGACCACCAAAACGTTCCCGACTATTGTAAACAAAATCAGAAAGCTGACAAGACCAGCGAGTCCCCAGATAGCGAGCTGGGTGTACTGGCTCCCAGAGGTGGAATTAGAGGAGCTATTTTCTGCCTCTATCCCGTCTTCCAGGCTGGAGATATTAAAGAAATCCATGTTTTTGTTTTTGGCTTTTTTTGCAGTCCAGGCGACTTTTAAAAAATTAAAACGTGCGTAAGTATCCAATTAAGACTTGAGCGCATTTTTCACTATAAAAATCTACATCAAACTGCATTATTCTTCTCTCCCCACCTGCAATGTTCCACATTCTGCAAGCGCGTCTCTCTCCTTTGGAATTAAAAAGGGAGAGAGAGAAAGGGGGAAGAGAAAATATCTGGTAATATGCAAGTCTTTTAAGTCCTTATTCCAAAAAACGTGCAGGCTTCTCAGCAGCAAAATGTCCATGGTTGAAAGGAAGCACTCTCCTCACCGCGTCCTCTCCCATCCCGACTGCGACTGCATCTCTCCACCTCCGCCTCCCCGCTGTGTCCTGAGAGAGGGTTGTAACAACCACGTGTCTTTTTTTTTTCTTTTTTCTTTTTTTAATTAGAAAGAACTGGCAGGGACACGCTCCGCCCAGGAGGAGAGATGGGAGCGATTATTGGAGGAGTGAACAGAGCAAGCAAGCAAGCAAATAAGCAAGCAATATATATATATATATATATATATATTTTCATGAGTGATAATATATTTGGGAATAGTCGATAAAATCAATGTAGGCTGCCGCTGATGGTGATGATGTGGGAGCTGTGGTTTAATGTAGTTCCGATTTTTCTGCAATAAATGCGTAAAGTGGCTGAGAGTCACAAATCGGACAGCCGCTGAGAAAATCGCTCTTTTCTAATTTCACTTTTGAAGTTCTGTGTCAGTATTAGGAGACTGAGTGAGCAGGAGCTGCTGGTTGGAGGTCACGTTGGTGTCCAAACGCAAACTGACAGCGGCTAAGTCCCTCACCAAGGAGCGCACAGTCCGCTCCGTCCTGTGCACACACTGGAGGTCAGTGTTGTAACAGTCAGCTCCGGAGGGACAAGTAGGCGGACTTACACACCATAAATGTGAACAGTGGTAATATTATACTGAAAGAATCATTTTGATAATCCACTATGCAGCCTATTTATTAACATGCGTCAGTGCGATGGTGAGCGTGTGTGACCTTGCGGTGGAAACTTTATAATTTCTCTGCGCTCTCCTGACATTACATTTTGCGCGTTTGTGTAGTGGTAATTGTGTTGATAAACAGATTACAGGATTATACTGTGTGTTCAGATGGCTTTTGGGGATACCAAAAATTATCTGCATGGATAGCAGTGCACACAGACAGAGAACAAAATAGGGCTTGCATGGTATATGATTAATGAGTATCCATCTTCCGCTCGTGATTGCCCCCCCATGAGCTTTTTCACATGCAGTTATTGGCTTAATTTTGTTTTCAGTTTAATGCATACAGGTTAATTGATGTATTTCACTTCCCCTGAGGACACGCATGCATGCACACTTTCCACACACAAGCATCAGAGCATTCTCTGTCTCTTTCTGTCTCACTTTCAGTCCTCACTATCCACTCAGTGCCTGTCTTTCTTTATCTTTTTCTCCAACACACACATACACACGTTAAGGCTTTTCAAAAGGATGGTGCAGCAGCACTCTGCCAAGGTTGTTTACATTAAATCCAACCCCACAACAGTAAGTCAATCCAAAAAAAGCCTGGTTAAAAAGTTTCTTTTTTTTGTTTTCCTGTTAACCCCATTTTCCCTGGGTGGTGCCGCCTCCTTGAGAAACCCATTCTCGCCTTTGGAGTACAGCCTGGTATTAAGTTCCTGGGCCAGTGCGTTTATTGACCGTGTCTCCCAGCTAAGTACCTGCCATTAATCACAGACTGCTCAGCCATATTGAGTTAAAGAGCAGCCACAGCCGCAAGAAATGCTCAAGTCCAAATTGATCCGCATCAAGGCA
The DNA here is from genome assembly GCF_022539595.1 of Amphiprion ocellaris. Classification (NCBI taxonomy): domain Eukaryota; kingdom Metazoa; phylum Chordata; class Actinopteri; family Pomacentridae; genus Amphiprion; species Amphiprion ocellaris. The sequence continues at coordinate 30,703,478 of NC_072769.1, read as the reverse complement.
CGAGGTGGAACGAGGAGGGCTCGTGGTCCATCTGCCTGGGAAACACAGTCAGGGTGGCAGACAGTCCCCAATTTGTCCTCCTACATATCCCCCAAAACACTTTTTTCCTACTTACGCTGCCATTTTAAATTTAACTAAGGCCAGAGTGATGCTGTAGGTCAATCTGGTTGCACTCTAGGCTAATTTTAAGGAGATAGATAAGCCTTAATATACCAAGCCTTTTCCTTATTTCCGATCTAGAGCTCTGAGGGGAAAAAGCTCTTTCTGCAACAACCCAGGAGCCAGATTTTGGGTTCAAGGAAACTGTTAATAGTTTTTTAATCTCTTAAAGTCAAGGCATTGTGCTGATTCCACTCTCAATTATCATCCATTTTCTTCTCTTTGACGCTTTCTTCTTCTTTATTCTGGTCCAATTACAAAGTTTGCCCTCGTTTGCTCTATGTAACAAAATGCTACTTAGTTTGCAGTCTTCTGTACATTTATTTAAGTGCTACAATGCAGTGTTTGGGGAAATGAAAATGGAGGAAGTGCCCAGAACTTTCATTTAGTGAGAAGCACAACAAGTCTTGCAGAGCTCCAAAAATAATACACCTGAGTTCTTCTAACAAGGTTACATGACCAGCCTTATGTGGCCCATTAAAGTCTAACACAGTGAACACTCCAACCACACAATCAGTGGCTCATAAAACTAGAAGACATGGAGTGAAAGGCTTCCACCTCTTTCTTATAAATGTTTATCATCCACATATGTGCATGAACAAAGGTATATAACACATTTAAGGCCAGCACACACTAACAAAAGCTAATTCTCCAAAGAAATCTAAGCTGTTGCTAATAACAACAGCCACTTCTAATTTTCCCATCGTCCCTAATGTGTTTCCGTATGAGTCCCCTCTATAAGGGGAGGTTTGCTACTAGCTGATGACAGTGACAAATGACAGTGTTACCTGGGCAGACAACGATAGAGCCGAGAACAAATAGTTCACTGAAGCAACATTCAGCCCCGGGGGGAGTTTCTCTCCTGCTAGCATCACCTCACAGAGCAGGGCTTGCTTCTTATCTAGTGCCATGGCTTTATTTGACAAATTACCTGGTGGGGACAAAACAGTAAAATAACATCAGTTGCATAGTTGATTTAAATTTTTTATTTGTAAATGGATGGATTCTTAAATGTAATTCTGTTAGAATTCAAAATAAAGTTGGTGCTGTGGATATTTCTTAGCTCACTATATCTGCTTCGAAATAATCTATATCTCTCCAAGTGATCCCAGCCATTCAATCATTCCCAGACGCTTCGTTGTTTGTATTTGTTTGTGTGGGATTGTCAGAACTACTAGAGGTCAGAAGGATTGAAGAAGCAAGACAAGTATATATATTTTTTAGGTCAGAGCTTTATCTTACACTGTTGTCTTTCTCAACCTTGTGCTTCTTCCATCCACAACACAGGATGTGACCTTGGCGTCGTTGCGACGGAAGTGACTCTGTGTCAAGCAGGATGCATTTTAAACATAAGAAGTAAGATTTCTTGGCTCTCTCTTTCAGCTTTAACTTCGGAAAAGAAGATTTTTGATCAGGTCTCGCCAGCTCCTGTCGAGTTCCATTGTTGACAAATTATGGGACCCGCCAGAATGTGCTGAGACTCTCTCCAGAGTCTCTACAAAAAACTTATTCTCTCTTTCACTAGTATCCTCTTCTGGCTTATTCTATTCTATTCTGTCAAGACATCCACAATTATGGTGTTCGATACCGTTTGTTTATTTATTTATTTAATCTCTTTTTTTTTTGTTTTGTTTTATTGATGGGCAATCAGTAGTCGGGAATAACAAAGCACCTGACACTTTTCAATTGTAATAGCACCGCCTGTTAGTTCTTGTCCCTGTTCATCCTGTTCGTCCTGTAAAGTCTTTGTTTCCCCCACACATCACTGAGGTGTAGCACTGCCCTCCCTGGCTCATAATAGGGAATTCTAATAAAGAATGTCAGCTTAGCTTTCAGGGAGGGCTGGTGATGGTCACACACATGCACTAAATATTAAAATATTTGGCTGCAAGACTAAAATATGCATCAATCTCACAAAATGTTGACACCCCTTTTGTGGAGTTAAACAATGAGAATAAATGCAGACAAATTAGAAGGAAAAACAAAGGAAAAGAAGATTTTTAGGGTTGCATTCCAATAGTGCTAATGTCCTTCTCTGTGAACTTACAAATTATCCTTAATGGGTTTCCACAATGATGTGCATAGAAAGGGTAACTGCTGAATTATTTAAGCACTGATCCTGAATTTGAAATATCTGGATGTTTTGTTATCTTCCATTTCTGAAAAGCTACATTTGAAAACTAATTTGTGGAATTTATGTCTGTAATTTCTTTAATGAAGTGCAGTCTTTAGACCAAAAGTGTTTTGAATCTCATAATTAAGTTACTGCATAATGCAATTTTTATTCAGTGAATGGCAATTTTTTTTATTTTTACATCTCCCAAAATAAAACATTTTCTCTTATAATCTATATTTTTCTTGTTGTTTAATCGGTAATAGTACAGACCTCTCTGCTCTGTTAAGTGAAAATGATGATCCATTGTGCAAAATGCTTTATTGATCGTTTGGCATGGTTCTTTGAAAATGTGGTAGATTCTCAGCACATAAGTAGTCATGCAGTTAATGGAGAATAAAAAAAACAAGCGAAACAGATGTAGGCTGAGGCTGCATGAAACATAAAGGCTTTATTCTGCTGAGTGCATTTTGGCATTTCAGAATTCAGGCCGTTGTTCATTTGAAGGAGATGCAGGCATTTTATCTGCACATATTGGACATGAAAAGAGGGCAGATGCGTTCCACTTTTATTGATGGCATGAAAGCATTCTCCGGTGATCAAGGTTTTATGAAGTGTGCACTGCCTGAAGAGAAGTAAAACACAGGCAGCAAGTACGTAATGTGAAAATACTGTTGTAAGCCTCTTTCAGCTCTGCAGGTGATCAATCTTAGACGCTTGTTTAGAAAGTCTGTGTTTCAATTTGAAAAGGACACAATGTCAGCGGCGTTTAGTGCATGACTCTGTGACTGTCTCGTGAAAAGCATGTGTGCTGTCACCAAGGCAAATGGTTTTTTTTCCCATGACACAATGCAATGTGACTCTGCTGCCTTAGTAGTAAAGATACTCAGTCAATACTGTGCATCAACAGTTACATTGATTTCTTAGCGAGACATATTTTTGTTAAGCAGTTTGGTCTATATGCAGATGACAATAAATCAGTTTACAGCTGTAAATACAAAGGCTGTGCTATGTAGATGTCATCATATTCAGATGTATGAATCTTTGAAAGGCCTCCCTCCAGCAGTAATAACTTTGGCCCTCTCCTGACTTTTCCTTTAGTACCACCATCAGGTTGACATTTATGGCTATGACTTTAGTATCCGTATTAGTTTGTTTAAAGACCCCTCTGGGGAAGTTTTTTATCTTGTCCATATGGTGTTTGTCTATATGCTGGAAGGCATATCATGACCCGAATAAGCAGTCAACACCATGGCTGAGCACTTCAATGGGGAAAGTCTAGCATCCCACTGACAGTCTCAAAAACAAAGATTTGGACCTTTGGGACATATTCTGTAAATTTGTGGAGGTGAAATTTCTGTTTCATTATTCTTCTCCAGAATGGATTTCTGGTTCAAACATGTATGACTGACTCCAACTTGCCATATTATAGAGCAGAGCAGTTTTAAAGTGTTTGTGCAGAGGTGCAGGTGAGCTGGTGTGCTCGAGCTGTAGTGAGTGGTGATTGAAAAAAGAGGAAAGGAATTCATACACTACCAGTCCAAACTTTGGACACACCTTCACATTTAATGGTTTTTCTTTATTTTCATTACTATTTATGTTGTAAATTCTCACTGAAGGCATCAAAACTATGAATGAACACATATGGAATTATGTAGGAAACAAAAAAATGTGAAAGAAGTCAAAACATATTTTATATTTTAGATTCTTCAAAATAGCCACCCTTTGCTTTGATTGCTTTTTTTGCACACTCTTGGCATTCTCTGGATGAGCTTGATGAGGTAGTCACCTGAAGTGATTTTCCAGCATCCTTGAAAGAGTCCCAGAGATGCTGAGCACTTGTTGGCCCTTTTGCCTTCAGTCTGTGGTCCATCTCATCCCAAACCATCTGGACTGGGTTTAGGTCAGGTGACTGTGGAGGACAGGACATCTGAAGCAGCACTCAATCACTCTCCTTCTTGGTCAGATAGCCCTTACACAACCTGGAGGAGTGTTTGGGATCATTGTCCTGTTGAAAAATAATTGATGGTCCAACTAATTGCAAACTGGATGGGATGGCATGTTGCTGCAGGATGCTGTGGTAGCCATGCTGGTTCAGTGTGTCTTCAATTTTGAATAAATCCCCAACAGTGTCACCAGCAAAGCACCCCCACACCATCACACCTCCTCCTCCATGCTTCACAGTGGGAACCATGCATGTAGAGACCATCCGTTCACCTTTTCTGTGTAGCACAAAGACATGGCAGGTGGAACCAAAGATCTCAAATTTGGACTCATCAGACCAAAGCACAGATTTCTGCTGGTCTAATGTCCACTCCTTGTGTTTCTAGGCCCAAACAAATCTCTTCTGCTTGTTGCTTTTCCTTAGTTGTGGCTTCTTAGCAGCTATTTGACCATAAAGGCCTGATTGGTCAGTAGCAGTAATCAAAGGAAAGGGTTGCTATTTTGAAGAATCTAAAATATAAACATGTTTTGACTTATTTCACACCTTTTTGTTTCCTACATAATTTTCATATGTGGTTATTCATAGTTTTGATGCCTTCAGTGACAATCTACAATGTAAATAGTCATGAAAATAAAGAAAAATCATGAAATGAGAAGGTGTTTCCAAACTTTTGACTGGTAGTGTATATCTACATATTCGTGAGGTATAGAGTTACATCTAGCCATTTCTAGACAAAAGAGATTATTTTAATGGGAAAAATCTCTAAATCTGTAATTTTGATTTTAAATTTTTAGGGGTTAAAAATTATAACCAGAGAGGGCATTTAACAGGATTAAATATATTCGGCCTTAAAAACAACTACATTGCATAAAATACAAATGACTTGGTTGATAAACACAAAATAAAGCAAAATTGAGAAAAAATTTGACCTCTGGTAAAAATTAGTCAATTTGTCAGGCTGTGCACTGTATTATCAGCACTGTAACTATGTGCCTCACTTTGATGAAAACATCAAAATAAAAGCGATCAGACTAAGTCATCCACGATTTCATATCCTGCAACCCAACTGAAATATTAAAGATGTTTCAAAATCAGGTCATGCTGACATTAACGCTCATCTTCAGCTAGGTCTTATGTAACAGTTACTTAGCAGAAGGCTCCATCATTTTAATAACAGCAGTCACAGTCAAGGTCTTTTCTAGCAGTTCATGTCATCTCTGTTAGTGGTCAATATCTTTTACAAAGAAGTGTCAGTGGGTGCCAGTCTTAATTATTAAATATGACTGCAAACACAAATCAAACAGCTTTTCCACAAAACTTGGTCCAGAAGGGACACCATGAAGCCATTTCAACCTAATAAAACATTTGGATATCAACTGTAGCACAACAGTTCCAGACTGTTCCAGAGCAGACTAGATCACTCAACTGTCCCGAAAAAGGTTGACTGTCCAATTACAATCGCTGCCTTATTTGAGATGAGTGTTGCTGTGCAGTGTAAGGCCTGGTAAAGTCATTACTGTCCATCTGAGTGACAGTTGGGCCAAAATGGAAGATCTGCAGGCTACTCGAAAATTAGGCGCAGCAGGAATGTGTTGAAAACGTGACAGCCCCAGACAGACTAACACCAGTCGACTAGGTGTTGCATCATGATCTGCACACCAGATTGATATGCCGTTGGTGGAAAAATGACCATCTGTGAAGTGTCACTTGCAGAGAGGTCACAGATTGGCCGAGACAGAACGGAAGAATTGATGCAGAAATCAATTGTGAGGCTGATGACAAGAGAGAGTGATGGATGATCGGTGGTCATCATTAGTTCTGGTTTGTCAATAGTGTCAACACATGAGAGTTAAATGGTTCATTCATGTCTAATAACATACTGGAATATTTCTAGAGTTGATGGACTTATATTATTCTGGTGTCAGTGCTCCCCAGTGTCCAACAATCACCTTGAAGCAGTTTGGCAGTGCCAGACATGTCAGCTGGTAGAGTAAAACCCCTCAGGGGGAGCACTATTAGATCCAATCAAATATGAAATCACACTGCAAGGCATCAGCTGTAGATAAACCCACCTAAGCCTTTTGCATTACAGTACTTTTTCCCCCTATACCCTGGTCGATAAATCATTTTACAACCCCAAGTAACCACAAAATATTTTTGAAGTGCTCTCAGCTTCTCCGATATACCGTGTCTCTCCAAACTGTTCCCACTCCTGTGCTGCCTGAGAGCTGTCCCCATAAAGCTGAAACCAGTGTGGAAAGCACTAAACTTTGGAAACATACAAGGGGAAAGAGAAAAAGCAAATAAGAGAGAGTGAGAGAATACTGGAGGAAGAATGAAGCAAGCTGCACAGGGTGGAAGAAACCTTTCCTCCTCACTTGATTAGCAGTGAGGTAGAAAGGTACTATTTGCACTTTGGGATTGTGTAATAAATTATATTTCACTTCCCAGCTCACTGTTGGTCATATTTTCACATAGTGCAACTGTATCCAGGGGATACAGCTGTACTATGTGAACTGTACCTATTGGTTGGGGCATTTATTCTCATTATTTTTTTTCTCCTTCTTGGGGTAAACGCACATCTGCATTACCACATGCGCAGCCCTTTAGCATGTACTGGTATTTCTCTGCTTTGGAGAGAATTTTCATTTGTTATATGCTGAAGACAGAATGGTCAGGACTTACCTAATGGGTGGATCATGGCCACATTACATTAAAGGAACCCAGTATTGTGGGTGATTCAGTTGGGCAGCCACAAGGACATTCATGACAATAATCAGTCATTTAATTAAAGTGTGTTCCAGAGTACACACAACATCAGTCAATGTTGCAGTAATGCAACATTTGTGGTAGTTTGGTAGAGATAATAGTGGTTTTGTTCGTGGGGTGACTGTAGGGATGGCAGTGTCTGTCAACCGCAACTATTAGATAGATTGTTATGACATTCAGCACAGACTTTCATGGTTGCTGGAGGAAAAATACTGTGGTTTTCTTCTGACTTTTTCTTTTGATGCATCATGACATTTGTGGTACCAGTTCGATAAAGACCCCTCTGTGTAAAATCAAGTTTTTCGTCTTGTAAACATGTCTATATGATTTTTATATGCCAGGAGACGCGTCATGATCAAAATAAGCAGTCAGCACCACGGCTGAGCATTTCCACCTTGAAACTGCAGGACACCACTGACAGTTTAAAAATCATGCATTTAGACTTCTGGGGTTTCGTATGTAACAAGCCTTGGGACTTTCATTGTCATTTTTCTTCTTCAGAATCATGTGTGAATGTGCTGAATTTCTCCAAAAGTGCAACTTTCCATTGGACAGTGTACAGTAGTCTTTTCGTGTATGAGCAGGTGAGGTGAGCTGATTGTACTTGAGCTGCATAGAGATGCATTTCTAAGAGTTAAAGCAATGACTGGAGAGAGACTTGAAATCTTTGTTTCTTTTAAAATATGTGCTTTCCTCACTTCCCTGAGTGTAGGTGCAGTTTCCTCGATCTGTCGACAACTGTGACCGTACCTTAGATACGGTTGGTTGATCAGATGTATTAAACCAGAAGAGAGGTTTGTCCTGCAGCTCTTTCCTCTCTTTCCCGAAGCTCCATTCCTATCAGTACCTCCAGCAGTTCATGTCTGGCACTGTGATACAGCAAACATATTTACATTTGATGAGGTCTGGGAAAATGATTCCGACACACTGGTACACTGTTTGATGCCACTTCTCTCATATCTACTAGGCCTGACAGTGCATGATGAAACCATTTAGTCTTGCCCTGTCTGTGTCGTTGCTGGCCTGGCATCTGTATCATTTCTCTTTCCCCTTCTCTTTTCTCCGATTGCAGCTTAAACTGTACCATCTTTCACACTGTGAAAGTTAGGGATCAGCGATGTTTGGAGAGTGTGTATGTGTGTGTTTGTATTTTGCTCAGTGTGCATGTTTGTGTGCTATTCTCCTCTAACCTAGCTTTTATCGCAGTCTCACAGGAAACATGCTTTATTCAATAGAGGAATCAAAGCAGCTGAATCTTCTTTAAGTTTGAGAAATACTCCCTATATGCAGACTGTTTGCTTCTAAACCCTTTTAATTCCACCGCTGTGGACAGGCGCTGACAGTGCCAGCTGATTTGAATGCAGACTTTGCCGTTGTGGTGTCAGTGTGGTTTTTCAGCTGGAGCGGTGACATCTCAGCTTCTCTGCCTGATTATGAATACTGCCCTCCATTCTGAAGAATGGCACCGCAGAGCTTGTGCCAAAGCAAATTTCTGCTGATTTCATCCTCTGTCACTCTAAAACAGTATGTCTTCATGTGTTTAGCGTTTATTATGTGTTCATGAGTGTGTGAAAAGGAGTGTCCAATGTTTACTTTGGCTGACTAGATTCCATTATGTTGATTTCAGTGTGATTGGAGGAGAATTGGGAGGTTTAGACAAGCTAGATTGTACTGATTGGACTCACCTAGACTGATGTTAATAAGATGAGACTGCATTAGAATTGAATGAATTTCAAGGTAAACTGAGTTTTTACCAACCTCAGATTTATATTCCTGTGACTTTGCTCATCCAGCTACACTTTTATAATAATAAATGTGTTACTGTTTACAAGTTGGGATCATGTCAAGACCCCCATACGTCCTAATCGTCTTAATATTCTTTTCTTTCTTTCCCTCTCCACTGTATTTGTCATTCATTAATGTCCTAAACAGAAGATGGAACTATTTTTTTCTATTCTAATCTATGACGCCAGTGCCTTTTTAAAAATGTACCAGCTAATGTTTGCACTTGTGAGCACTGAGTCACCTAGGTTTAATTTTAGCATTTTTGAATTGCAGTATTTTTGGTGTTACCACAAGGGCAAAATGTGCGCCTTACAATTTGAAAATGTTCTTGGGTTTTTGATTGCTGAATTTTCTTTCATAATCTATGCCTGCTCAATCTTTATGGATCACAAACTTCACAATATTCTGAAGAAAAAAGCAGCATAATATTATAAAGAGGGTTCTACAGTCTCTGTCAGAAGTAATATCCTCTATCTTCCTCTTGAAGTTATGGGTTGTGATATATTGATATTGCAAATACAGTATTTTTTGTAGCTTAATTAAAGTAGAACTTTTGTTTAAGCTCTGCAGCTCTACTCTTAGCTCTGCTGGACATATTGCTCCTCTTCTTCAACCTTTTCAATGCCCATTTGTGCAAAACAAATGCTGATAAAAACAACTGTGTACATCCTGCCACAAATATCTAAACAGCAGACACACAAAGTCACCAAATGGCTGGTGATGAAAGGCTAATATCTACCAACTGAATAACTACATGTTTCCATCTGGAGATAATGTAGTGTCGAACCCAGACTAGAACCCAACTACAAGCAGAATGACTACTGGACTTTTGTCAGGTGGCAGCTTGAACTAAATGCTAACATTGCTCTGTCTATTTGCTATGTTAGCCACAACAGTCTAATAAGTTAATAATAGGTCTGGGGTGTGTGTTTGACAGTTTGTTTTAATATTTTATATAAAACAAGATGCATACTGATTCAGCTGATAAATAGTTTAGGGCAATGGCCAAATTGTGTCTCTGGTTTCCTGAGGAGAAAATCTAAAATACACAATTTGTTGTTAATGAATTATCAATCAAAACTACCGGAGTGGGCCATTGAACAGCTATGAATGATTAATCTTCCATTCTATTCTTGTTTTGTGGGTTTGTGTCACCTTTTTTTCCCTTCTTTTGTATGGATGTGGCATCTCGGTAAGCTCTGATTTTGCTTACTCTTTGCCAGCGTCACATCTTTGATGCCTGTTTCCAAGCACTGAAAAGGGGGTTATGCCAAAGCACTGGCCAAGTTTCAGAGGCTGCGCATTTAACCACAGTCTGCTGTGTCACATTGCTGTGTCTTAAGAAATGATTCAGATATTTTTCCCCTTAAACGCTGATGGATAGAGAAAGGTAGATTTTATCTTGCTCACAAGTAAATACAGCAGCTAAATTGTAGCACTTCTTTACAATATGATTTAGTAACAAACCAAGAATTGTTATGTTTCAACTACTAGTTGAGTTGTACTACAGTGCTGTTCTCTGCACCATCAACTCACAATCACTTATAATATATTATTGTTGAAGCTGATACTCTGAGTCTATTTTCATTATATGTAAATCGATCTGTGGGAGGACCGAGTCATTTGAAAGTCAAGGTCTTGAGACCCAATGTACAAGATCAGTTTCGTTTGGCTTTTTGTAGCCAGCAGCCATGCAAATACACAGACACTTTGTTACACTCTCCTCCTGAATTGTAGCAGTGTAAGGATTCCCGAGGGGTTCCCTTCACACACACAATGAAAAATGGACACACACTCACACTTCAAGACCAACTTCCTCGCAGAGTTGAACTGCTGCTGTCGATGCTGGAGATGAACGTGGCATGACTGATTCAATTAGAGTTGCACATAATGAAATGAAGATTACACAAAACATGCACACACACGGCCACAATCAATCACATGTACCAGCCACAGCCACTCAAATGCAGAGCGAGCGTTCATTTTTATTCCTTACGCATTTATCTTGAAGCCAGAAGCAACACAGACCTCACACACACAGTCTCCTGGCAATTCTTTGATGCAAACAGTTACATACAGAGACACTTGCCTACAGCTTAGGAAAACAAGAAGACATTTATGTTCTATATTGGCCAACCACAGACTCCCTCTTCATGCTGTCTTTTTATGCCTCTAATCACACACATTATACACCCCATATATTTAGCTGCCAATTGACCAGATGTAAAGCCATAATAGGAAGGTTATGCATGCTGCTGTTTATCTTCCTGTGAATATGGAGATTTTATAAAGTATGTGGGATTACTTACAACTACAGGGTGTTCCTGTGTACATGTGTGTGACAGTCGAAGAAGTGTAGCATTTTAATGAGCCTTGTGAACAAACCAGCACAAACCAGATGCGACTCCTCGTTAAGCGAAATGCAACACAAGTCATGAATCGGACAAATGCATAAAAACCGAGTTTCGACATGGTCTGAATTCAGTTAGCTGACAGGTTCGTGTGTCTCTCCGTGCACTGAATCATTGTGTTTCATTATTTCCAGCAACAGATGTCTGCCGCATGGTTGTTGCAAATCATTGACAGCTACCCTCTTTATTTCAGCAACCACCCAAACTGATTTATTTGTCTTATTAGCAAAGTTTCTAGCTCTGGAAAAGAAAAGAAAAGCTGTGTTTTTTTGCTAATTTTGTAGTGTTCAATCCAAATAATATGCAACACATTCTAAAAAGCTCTCAACGTCAATGTCCAAGTTTTAATTCCAAGTTACATGCATTTCTTGACAAAAAGAGCTGAAGTGCAAGTATCTTTTAAAACAAAATGTAATGTAAAGCTTTGAAAGGACCTGTGTGGAATCTAGCAGTGAGGTTAAAGATTGCAACCAAGTGAATACCTCTTTGTTCAAGCCTGTAGAAAAACCTACAATGAGTGTGACTTCACTCTAAATATGCAAAACGCCCTTCTTTCTGCCAGTGTTTGGTTTGTTCATTCTGTGCTCCTGTAGAAATATGGCAACACAACATGGCTGATTCTGTAGACGAGGACCCACTGTTTATGTAGAGTAGATAGGAAGAACTCATGCTAAGCTAACAAAAACACTGTTTTTCATTGTTACAGGTGATTACACGTGAATGGACGCATAATTACAAATACTTTGTTTCATTTCCATCGTGCAAACTGCCCCTTTGAAACCCCTCTTGAAGATGAAGGAAATGAAAAAAAGGTAAGTAACCCCTTTTATACCACACACACACACACATTCACACCCACACACACAAACACACACACTCTTACACATGGATGTAATAGCAGAAACATACACGTACGCCCATGTCTATATGTGGTGCTAGCTTGGTTATTGCATCTTTGATCCTTAATGGCGCAGAAACGGTCCATCTGCTGCCTGATAAACACTGTGTTCTTTGAACTCCTTCCACTGTGGATGTCTGTGTGCTGATTGTTCCCTCTATCATTCTGTCTTGCTTCGTTTTTGCTTTCAGTTTCATTCCAACCTGCTCCCCTTTTTTGTTTCTCTCATTCCTTCCCAGTCACACACCGATGCCCACCCTCACAACCTCACACACACCAGAGTGCATGTGGAGAGGTTTTTGTCATGCTGCTCATGACAGGCTGCATTTGTGTCTTTGGTCAGTTCATCCCCAGGAAATCACAATCTAAAATCCCAGACTGATGGTTCTGTGTTCACTTTGACCTCAGACAATGAACACAGCTGTTAAACCCTTCTTTGTCTGCAAATACTTGCTTGCATTAGAAAATATATATCCTAGTGCAAGTGTGTCTACACTGAGCTGTTTTTCCTGGCAGAGGGATATAAAACAACTCAGTTTTATGTTCTTGTTACATAAAAATTGCTGTGTTGTTTACAGGTCTCTGGAGAGTCTGTAGCTCATAAAGAAGTAGACTTCAGTTTTTGACACTTCTCAAGAATACTTAATAATATCAGAATATAATATAACAATGTAAGAATACGAATACGACAAGTCTGCACAAGACCATAGCAAAAGATCAGAAAATTTTAGTAAATGAGAGATTGCAGATTTAGATTGTTAACAAATTTGCATAACAGCGTGTTTTCATTTTGTTATTGTGGGTTACTGAATGTGGATTGATGGGGAAAATGCAAATTTTATGTTGTTACTGATGTTTTAAATTATTACTCTTTTTGGGGGGGCTTTTTTTTAGCATTTTACCATTAATACATCTGAAACATTCTGAATACATGCCCATGTAAATAGGTAAGCAGGTATCACACCAACAACCGAACCAACAATCATCTGGTCAATATCACCTACAACTTGTAGTTGATTATTATTTTGTCAGTTTCATAATTGCGAGTTTAACAAAAAGAAAATTTCAAACAACTGAACAATGTTGAATATATAGAGAGAGTACATGACCACAGTAAGAAAAAAAACTGCAAACATAAAACAGTTTTTGGTGTTCATATT